>NW_008581133.1:67951-79368 GCF_000691845.1 Merops nubicus | reverse complement strand
TTTAGCCCCCCCACAGAGAGGGGCGCCAGCCACAGGCTGCCACACTTTGCTGCTTTGCTACCCAAATGGAAAAAGATTTTTAAAAATCGGTAAGAAATGAAGTCAAAACGCCAGCATCTTGTAAGTGAAAAGATTATTCCTGCTTTGAATTGCATCAAGCACAATGACACAGTGGCCAGCAAGTTTCCAGCAGTGCAGTGCATACAGCATTACCAGGTATGATTTCTCCCCTCTCTGACATCCCACTGGGGTTCTCAGAGCTCCACAATGACCATGGCACCAAGGATCTTCCACTACGGTAGCAGCATTATAACTGACATCTGACACACAGCCTGGGGGTTTCTTTCCTTTCCAGCCCTGAAGACACATTCAGTTCCAATCCATTACCCATTTTTTAAAAACTGTTTGAAACAGAATTGGTAAAGTTATTTTACTTATGGAGGGTAACATCAAAATACAGATTCAGCTGAGAGCAGAGGAGCTATATGGTGGGTTTGGATCCATAAAGAGTTGAATTTTTTTTAACAACCTGAAGAAAACAGTACCTCTTCAAAGTGATCTTTAATCTAAGACAGTGCCGTTCTACATGAAGAGCTGAGATGTCATTACAAGAAGTCTTTTAGATATCTCAGGCACTGATAATTAGAGTAGTGAACAAAACCACTGAGACCTTAGGTTTCTCTGGGAGAAAAGTACAAAGATTTAACAGTAGGTTTGATCTCTGTGCCACAGACCATGCAGATGAGCCTGAAAACTGCTGTGTAATGTAATCCCAGGACAGAATACCGCTTCAGTAAATTGCCGTATATTCTAGGCCATTAGGAAATTACAGACGTACATATGGATGAGGACAGGTTGCCATCCAGCCAGTCACAGCAGTCTCTTTGCCCCAGCACAGGGCAGAACACATTGCTTAACAGGACTGAAACGGAGAATTTTGGCTTAAGAAACAGACCAGGAAAATGCCGTAGGCATAAACCAGCCCAGACATCCACAGGAGGCTGCACCATAGCTCCAGACTCTTCCCAAATACTTTTAGTCTGCAAGCCAGCACTATCTCTAGCAATATTAATAATTCATTTTAATATTAGCTGTTACCCAAGAGTTGCTTTGAGGCAGATATGGAGAGAGACTGAAGACAAATTGTGCTGCCATAAGCCAAAGGAAGTAGCAAAAGAAAAAAACCACACTTAATGAAGACAACCTATTCTCTAAGACTTTCAGTCAAGTACTGAAAGATAGCATTTTGATTAATTCAAGCTGTTATTTTTCTGTATCTACCTTTTCAGATCTGAGGAAATCAGTTAATCATAAGGTGTCACAACAGGGTAATAGCTGATATTTAACATTTAAAAAATTCTATTTAAAAAAAAGCAGAAAAACCCTCAAAAGACAAGAATTATACTTGTTCAAACAACTGGACTCCCTTACACAAAAAGAACCCAGAGTTTAATACACCTTATAATACAGGACAAACAAAAAAGCCCACGGGGCTTCCACCTATGAGTAATACAAGAACAAATTAAACTGTACAGGAAGAACAGAAAAGAATTTTCTCCTTTCCTTTCTAGTATGTCTGTGAACCTTCCCTTTACAAAACTACCCTGAGTGACTGACAATATGGTAAGTCCTCAGTCATGCAGACAAAAAATTTGTACTTATATGACAGAGAAAATAAATTTGACACCGAGTTGGTTCCATTACTGGTAATCTGAAAAGAGGAGGCAACACCTTTTCACATTGAGCTTCAGCATACAGCAAGGATCTCTGTGCAGCATCTTACAGGGAGCTTCTCTAGCTTCCTATTTAGGATCTGAGTCCATTTGAAGTGCTCTGACAGTTGCTCCAATTCAGATCCTGGCTAAGAAGTCAGCTGCCCCCCACATACCTGTGGCTGTGAGCTCCTGATCTGTCACCACAAGTCATTTACTAGAAACACAGGAATCAGTTTCAGGTACTGATATGGCATTTCATAACAAAACCAGATATGAACCTGCAGAGATGGTCAGATGGTGCTCCTGAAGCCCTATTGATCTGCACTAAGATCCATCAGAGACTTGATTTTTTTGCTTTAAGGTATTCTGACAGATAAACTACTGAATTTTCTAGGAAACAGAATTATGTTTTCACAGCTATGAAAAAAATTATTTTGATTATGCATCTTTTGTGGTGGTTTACTTTATAGGCAGCTGATCATAAGGAAACTATCTTCTATCTCTAAATGTAGCTGTACTTCTTCACTCATAGGTGCAGCTTACCAACCTAGCTACTACAAGCAACTGGCATCTACATCTTGTGTCACCTTCCTGATCACCAGCTGTGAAGTTACACTCTGTCCTGCTTAAAATATGCAGCAATCACTCACCCTCCTGTGAAACACTGTTTTGGATGATCATTCCAAGGAACATAATCTTAAAATTATAGCTTTAGATGTTAAAATCAATCTTTATAAGGGGAAAGCATCCATTTGTTTTGTTGGGGGTTTTTAATTTATTTTTCCTTCACACACACTAGATGATAAAACTTTTTGAAAATAGTAAAGTTTATATGATAATATATTGCTTAATTTTATATGTAAATATATTTGTATATTGTAAATATAAACACACACATTCACATCATGAATTCCACATACTCCCCACCTTGGTCTCACGAGCCTATAATAGTAAAGCAGTATTTATAAACTGCAGAACTCCATGGCACACACATGGCACAAACATGCAAGAGAACTCTGGGCTGACAAAGACATCAAACACCTACAAAGTTTTCTTTCAGTCTGATGTGAACATAGACAAGAAACCCAAGATTACCAAACTGAGACCCAGGGTACGGTTTCTTTAACCATGTCCCCACATTGAACATGTTTTGGCATTTTTTTTGTTTTTATTCTATGCCTGGAAATTTTAATAGAAATGTTATTGTGCATTTGAAAACAGAACAAACTTGAGGGATTATATCAAATCAATTCCACCGGGATTTGTGTCCGCTCTAATCCCCTATTCAGTCTCAATCTCATTAACATACCAGGCTTAATTGGCATTTCATCCCTGCATTGTGTCTCCAAAACGAACAAGGTGTAATTATGTTAAAAAGAGCACTTCAACGGTTTTAGCTGAATTCATGTCATTCATCCGCATCAGAATGAACGCAGCTGTTCTATTGCAGGATCCACCAGAGATGAGCAGCTTTCAAACCACACTTTTTCCTTGCAAACTTTATGTTAAAAAAGTTATTTAAGTGAAACGTAAAACACAGTATTTTCTTCTTTTGTTTCAGTTGCTATACAACATTAACTTTCAAAAGCTGGTTCTGCTTAATTTGATTTTTCATTTTCAAATGAACAGCTGTGTTTAAGTCTAAAAGCCCTTTGTTTAAGCATACAGAGCCCCAGAAAAGGTTTGAACAAAGCATCTCTCTGTAAACACTTGATTACCAGGAAAGGCCTGGCTTTCAAAGTAATCTAGGGGTGGTTTTGCTCTAGGTTCTCTTTTAAAGGAAAAAAATTGCATCACTCCTCAGATGTCAAACAACAAAAGCAACAAATGTTTTACTAATTGCATGGGCTTCTTGTATTCAAGGTAAATAAGGGAAGACAGAAGAGGGTTTTCCAAACTGCAAATTTCAAACAATTTTTTGCCCTTCCCCAGTTACAGGCACAAACCCACATTAATGAAAACTGCAACTAATCAGCATCATATTTTAATTGTCAGCAAATCAACCACTGTTCCATGCTGTGGTCAGATGAGTCCTCTAATGCTGATAGCTCCTGGACAAACAGAGTATTTGTCTAGGATATGCTATATAAATTTTTAGGTTCAACAAAGCTACAGAAAACAAGGATGTGAGCTAAGAGTCGCTTAATAAGGATTCTTGACCAAATATTATTGCACATTAAGAAAAAGGCTCAGCAAGGAGGCCCAAGTCCTTGCCTAGACCTTCAGTTTTAACATTTATTTTGGTAGTGCTGTACTCCCCATTTCACACTTCCTGTGAGGAAGTAAATGTATTAGTATAAATCTCTTTATTAAAAATTAGGTGGGCTTCCCTATGTGATTACTGGTGAAAATATTTTGGCAATTTAAATATACCTACTAAGCTATCTGCTATATTTTCTCAACAAGGATACATGAAAAATACCACATGTATTGTATAAATTCTGTAATTCCCTAATTATGTGTCATCAAGTAAGTATGAGACAATTGAGTAGCAGGTAAACATGTAATTAGGAAATTAAGATTTATTATTCAAAATGAATAACAATTATTGATTCAAAGATGTATACAATCAAAGCAGCAAGCAGAAGTACCTCTATAAAGCCACTGACACAGTAGGCAATGGTGGCTCTTAATTCATTACAGGTGACTGGAATATAATATCCAAATGCATCCTGAGTATTTAATTCATAAACGGATTGAAAAGATCATGTGAAAGATTCTGGTCAAAGTCACTGTGATGAAAAATCTTTAATAAATGCACAGGCACAGCATTGGTGTCTTTTTAATAGAACAATAACCAGTTAATGATGCTTTTTCAAAATATGATGTGGATTTGGAAATCACAAGACAAATTCCTCCTAGCAGGTACATACACACAACACTGTGCTTTTACCATCTTCTGAAACAAAAAGAACATTAAACATTACTGTATCCCTTTGTGCACAAAGGATTTGAGTTCTAAATTATTCTCGTTTTAAAAAGTAACTATGAACACCTTTGGTGCAAATCCCATGTTTTTAGGGGGGTTTTTAATCATCATTATTTAAAATCAAGGTCAGACAATCATTCTATGCATCTTTTCCCTTCCCCTATCATACCTGATTGTGAATTGCATCTACATAAAAGACATCTTAAGGATAATTCTCTTCCTGCAAGTTTTGTGAAAATAAGCAGTTGGTATGGGGACAATTTGGAACTCAGAAATTCAACCTCAATTCCTTACTCCCTGATCTAAATGCTGGTGTTGAACACAGAAGCTCACATGCTGCTGTCCAAAATACTCTGTAGGAAAAGAGCACAGTGGTTTCCCAGGCTAACGAAGAATCAACAGAAATATTAAACACAATTCAGTTTAAATAAACCTAATTAAACAAGACTGAGAAATCCACAGAAAATTAAAGCTTTTTCACTGCTTATGACACTACTTGTTTGGTCTTTCTGATATGAGCTGCTAAAGGGTATGTTCAATATTTGTCATTCTCAACCCTAAGAAGTACTTTTCCCAGAGGACTGTGAAACCTCAGGCCCAGAGTTCAGAGATATTTAAGCACATGCTCCATCATCCTATCTAGTTTAAACCCAAACACACAAGTGGTCCAGTTCTTTGGACTGAGACTCACACTACCTGGAGTCAGTATTACACATCATTTGTCTTCTTTCCTCCACTTACATAGACAGGAAAAGCACAAAAGCAGAAGTTGATCAAGGAGGTCAGTTCAGGTTTATCTTCAACTAAGTCAGATTTAATACAAAACCAAAACGTATTCATTGATTGCCAGTAATAAAAAACTGTTTATTTCATGCTGCTGTAACTTGGGAGCTAGAACTTATCTCCAGCAATATCATTATGTTTAGTATTAAAAAGTTATAACAACATATGACCCCCTAGGCTTGGAAACAAGTCCAAAAGCTGAGCTGTGTTTTTACTTCAGTACTGCATTTATGACCATACAGTGCTGTGAGAACATAAACAGTTTTATAATGCTGTTTCCATAATTAAATATATTCATATCAAAGTCAGCCAGGTTATCTAAAAACATTTGGTTTTCCTTCATAAATAGAATCAAAGCCAGCATATGGTGTGATATAAAACTAAGCTATAAAAACTCAAGCAAAATACTGTCACTAAAATGATCACTGCAAATCTCAAATATAAGAAAAAGCAAGACCTTAACTTGCATCCCTGTCTTCACTCAAATAAGAGATGCCATAAAACTCTGCGTTATCCTTAAAGCCAGATGTGTATTTTTATATCTTCTATGACTGTGCTTTTTGACAGAGTCTAACATTTATACTCTTTTCATATAAAGCCTTCCCAGCAAAACCCCATATACTTCATTACCCATCAGTGCAGGGCTGTGTTCCCTGGGACACAGGACTGTAGAGTCCTTGTCTCTGGATGCCACCCCTCCCAACAGGTCACATCTCGAGTGCCCCAGTAGCAATGGTGCTTGTTTCACACTGCACAGCCTCTTGGTGGCACAGGCCTCAGCAGCCTGTCAGGCAGAACCAGAAGGTAGGAAATGTCTGTTTGTCATGTCAGACATCAAACCGCTAAAGAGTACAGAGCTCATGGCATAGCCATAAGGTACTCTTCCTCCACAGCATTCCCCACCACATGATAGGAAGCCCACACATGCACTCATCAGATTAGAGACTAAGTCCAACAAACACAAGCCTTTGTGAAGCCCAGGAAAAAAAGCTGCAGGGAGTGGACTATTGAAATAATTCATATGGCTTGCAACTCACTCCTACACTTTTCTCTTAAGTTCATCAAGAAGCAAAAAGCATCAGCTAAACTGTTCCTAAATGCCACAGGTAAGTCACAAGTGAAACAGTGAATAAAACAGCAATAAACAGAATCACAAGAGTGTCCCTTTAATAAAAGGACATTTCTATTAAAAACAAAAAGCCATGCAGTTTAGCTGCTGAAGAATTAATGAACATGCAATAAATGAGGTTTAGATAAGACTAGGTCATCATGCACAGTTTTAAGCTTGCTTTTTACATCTCTAACTCTTAAAAGACAACTAGTCTGGGATTCGTGGCAATGTAAGTGCATTAAAAGTTTTTAACATACAGCTAGGGAGGCTACAAAACAGTTGTCTTTCCTGTAAATTCACCCACCACAATTGATAAAATCAATGAGCTAGGTATGGAGGTAGAGAACAGGACAGAACAGCTTGCTTTACACAGAGAAAATGGAAATGCAGAGGACTTGTAACACTAGTAAGCTCAGTCAAATTACAAAAGATATGATCAACAGTTATCTTCAGAAAACAATGAAAGCATACAGCACACAGAGACAGGATAAAAGGAACAGTTGTGTATATAATGATAATTTTACCAGGGATGAGAAAAATGCATCTTTACATAGGCACAGAGTACTCTACTTGTATATGAGGCAGATAAACTAGAATACCACCTATGCGAGCAATCAATTTTCCAGCAACATCAGGAGATGGAGCTGGGTATTGAATAGGTAACAGAAAAGATTAGGGAGAAGTCAGATGGACTGAAAGCAAACAGAGGACACATGTAGGTAATTTTCAACTACTGCTATTAAAAACAATCCCACTGCAGCCCCTCACACAAGACAGAACCCACAACAAGTGTCTCCTAAAAGCTCCAGAATTCAGCTCAGTTTCAGGTACAGCATCACAGAATATGAGGCAATTAAAAAAAAAAAAAAATCATTAATTTATAAAGGAAAATATTTTGGCATCAGATATTTTTAGCTTGTAGTGGCAGAAGATGACATTGAAGTAAATAATAAGTAGCAGAACTGAGAGAAAATTCTACAACCAAATAGAAATTATGTTAATCCTGCCTAGGATAAAAATTGAAGGATCTGGCAGAAGCTACCCTATAAGTCAGTTCCTGGCTATAGTACTGTGTACATAACTTTTAAATATTTTACTGAAGCTTTCATTACAGTTAATCAAATTAAATCAACAATATGCCAACTGTTCTATTCCAGAAAAGAAATTTATCTATAGTCATTTGGGGATATATCAAAACTTAAGTATGTCATGGATTTTGACACAGCCATATTGGTCCTTCCCTCAAATACGGATCAGAGCATGAAATGCAATATTAAAAATGTCAATAAATCATTTAAGTGGATATGACATGATTCCTAAGAATTTGGGGTCTGGTCTAGAATCCAAGAGGTTCTTGCCAGTTCCTTCATTTCCATGATGGTCACGACCAGCGTGCAAGCTGCTGAGGAGTACCTGCCTCTGTGTAACCACACTGTGTGCTCTGCAAAACCCCAGTTACAGAAAGGAAAAATATTGTTCTAGGAAATGGAAAGCAAAAGTGCAAAGTAATGTACAGGGCAACTTTGAGTCTGCATCCGTTGGGATGCTCAGCCAGGCCTGCCTCCTGGCATCTTTTATCAGGCCTAGCTGAGAAGAGAAGCACTCTGGTGAATTATAAAGCTTTTTTAATTTAAAATGCCATGTGTACTTGGCAGAAAAAAATTAAGGAATCTTTTCTAGAAATGCCAGGGAGAATTGCATATAATATTTCTTTAAATTTTAATGAAACATCAAAACGTTTGGGGTCCCCCCATCTCGTATGAGAATCACACTCCATTGTTGGGAAGCGTGCTCTCATGGCAGTGCTATTATTAAGGCATCATGAAAAATGTATCAAAGACAGTTCCACAAAACTAGTATTTATTTTCTCAAAAGACAAAATACAACACCAATGAAAAAACAAATGCCAACCTATCAGCACAGAACTATGCTAAACCACAACCTAACAGAACATTAACAAAAGAACAATTCCACACTGGAGATACTGTAGAAACAGAAAATTTGACAAGCTTCAATACACACATTCTTGTAATGTGAAAAACTGCACACATCTAGCCCAGCTGTTCCACCATCCCCTGGCTTTCTGCCTGGCCATTTTCCAGGTGATTCCACAGCTGGAGTGCCAGGAGGGAATGCCCTCACTGCTACCCTAGAATTAAAATGGTGCTTTCCAAAAGCCACTTTTGGTGCCCAGGGTTGAGGTGTACGGGGAGAGCTTTACAGGGTCCATCACCTCCTCACCTGGATCACCTCAGTGTTCTCTGGACTGCCCATGCTGAAGGTGTTTCTCACTTGTAGCAATCTGAGCACAGTCCCATGTCTAAAAGGGATGATGGAGCAAGCACTACTGTGGGCTATTTCTCATCTGTGATAGTCTTTAAAAACTCCCAGGCCCTTACCAGAGTGAAAAGCTTTTCCAGCATTCTTTGCAAAGGACCTCCAGAACACTGACTTTTCATCAAGAACCAAGAGATCTCTGATGTTCATGGGGTGTAACATCATGATGCTTCATCTCTGACAATGCTAAAATTTTCATGACTTTGGAGCAGAAATCATTTAAGGGTAGAGAATGGTTAATCATTTCAAGGTACAAGTCACAAGATCAAACCAGCATGTAGGAAAGCTGTATCTAGTCTCCATTAATGGTGAATAAAGTGTGCTTGCACACTTGTTTAAAATACACATTTTCAGGTCATATGAAATTGCAGCTAGGTTCATTTCAGGAGGTACAAGTCAAGTTTGTACCTCTGTGTTCCCTATCCCTGTGTATGTAGCCCCTTAGGAGATGTTAAATCTGCCCACACAAATCCAACATCCTACCATGCCTCCCACAGTGGAACCTGGGCTGAATGAGGTCTCCTGACAGCAGCAGACACCTCCCACAGCGTGCCCATTTTCCATGTGGACAGCTGTACCTTCACGTAACAGGATCAGAATACATATCAGGAAGAAACCACAAGCTCCTGAGAAAGAAGGCTGAACAGCACATCTGCAACACTTCTTCTAGCTCACTGCCCATGTCTGAAGCAGCACTTTGGGAGTGTGCTGCCACAGGCAGAAGCCTGGTCCTGTCACTTTTCCCCAGAGACCCATGAGACACGGACAAACAAGCCAAGGAGTGTGTTGTGCAGGACGTGGAGGTAATATTGATACTTGCAAGAAGTGCCAGATTGCCAGGGCACACTTTGCACTATTGATAAAAAAGCACACAGTAAATTGGACACGACACATGGACATGTCAGTAGACCATGTACAATGTACAGATACAGGACCATGGAATCAGAGAATGGTTTGTGCTGGAAGGGACCTTTAAAGGTCATCTAGTCCAACCCCCTCGCAGTGAGCAGGGACATCTACAACCAGAGCAGGTTGCTCAGAGCCCTATCCAACATGACCTGAAATGTTCCCCAGGATGGGGCATTAACCACCTCTCTGGGCAACCTGTTCCACCCTCAGAGCTTTTGAGAGCTCCCACATGAGGCTCTGAGCAGCTGCAGCACAGTGCACTTTTATTTCAGAGACACCTCCCACATTCTCCCACATAGGTTTATTAATAAGCCAATGAAACTTATTACAGAACATATTGATGACACAATAGTTCCTGGATCTCTGATACTTGCTGATCAGCTGGGTCTTATATACTTCACATGTTATAGCTACAGCACCTTAAAAAATTAAGTAATGAGAAGCCCTTGAAAATTTTAGTGCGCTAGAATAAAAGACTTAAGAAACAACATCAAGTTCTAGCTTCCTGGGTGCTACTAGGAAAATCCTTCTTATTCCCTTCAGTTTTTCTTTTCCTTTTATCCATTAGTATTTCTGCCACCCTCCTTTTGCCTGGGACAAAGTACCAACCAGGATTTCCCAACACAACACACACCCATTCCTCAGCTCAGTTGTTCTCTTTAGATAGGGGCAGCGTATACTCAAAAAGAAATAATCATCATAATACAAACAGCTGGATTCATATTCCCCTCCACAGACTGCAAATCCACATACTCTCTGTACAAAGAGGTGAACTCTGTATTTCTTATGGTGACGTGGTGTTTGTGTAGAGAAGGATGGCCTCACACTGGGCTGACAGATTCACATCTGTAGGGTTTTATTTTGTAGTAACTCTTCTCTTACCAATCCACCTTTTTTCCTCTAGGTGAGGAGGGGAAAGCACAATAGCAAGGTAAAATGGGAAACAAATATTTTCAGACTTGAAGATTTAAGGGTTAAATGCAATGCCTATTTGTTCTTGTGAGATTAGGAAGTGCTGCCTTGCTACAATCACCCTTTCAGTTTATATCAGAAATCCTCAGTGTCTTAATACTTGTCATGACTTTGCTTCCTAAAATATTCATCTATCCTGCATTGGAGCCTCAGATCATAAATGACATTTGATTTTTAATTCTACAAATTAGATAAACAGTGACTCCTCATCCTATTTTCCTCAATAATGAGAGGGGGATTTAAAAACAAAAAGCATCCTAACGTGTAGCAGCCTAAAGTCATCAGCTCCCATTTTCTTGCTCAGAGTGAGCACAGTGAGTCAGCCACACCACTAAAACCCTCCAGAAATCCTTAAGAGAAGTCTGCAGCCACTGGAAGTTCAGTTAAACTTTACACAAATGATTTATTCCTATTCTGAAAGCATGTTGTTTCTTGATTTCAAAATGAGAAATGGTCGGCAAATAGCTCTGCTTCACAACACAAGTCATACACCAAACAAATGAGTTTAATGTATTGTCTGAGTTTTGATGTTTTCTCTTCCTCCTTACACCTTACCCCAATTAGCCTTTTCAGTTGTCAGCTTCATGGCTGGCAAACAGAAAACTCAGAAGAGTAATACATTACCAAACCAGCCAAAGCAGTAGAAGGCTGTCAGAAAAAT
>NW_008581133.1:0-67920 GCF_000691845.1 Merops nubicus | reverse complement strand
GGAAACATTAACAGTATTTGCAAGCCCAAAAAAAGACAACACAGCCTACTTGGCCCTGAGCCCTGCAGATAAACTTCAGCTGGTAACTTAGTGACAAGGAATTAAGGAACTAATTTCAAAGCACAATGAAATATTTGAGAGGATCAGATAAGTGAACATGCACACTCCCAGAATGGTGCAAACAGTGTTAACCTTTTTTTTACATGACTTTCAAGAAAGAAATCCAAGAAACCAACAATTCTCCCTGTATCTACAAGCACTTAATTATTCATGCTATATAAGGGCATAAACCAGAAGACTTCTATATATGTAGAAAAACAGAGACCACCAAATCCCAATCATCAGAGTCTTTACTTAGAAAACTATGAGAGATAGTCCCAAAACATTTAAATATAACAGAATTTCTGTTAAACTTCAGTTTTTCAATTACTTTGGTACTTCAAAATTTACCTTCTGTTCATAATCTGTTCTAATGCAAATCACATTACTGGAGGCTACAGCTCAATTTTGTTTTTCTGGCAAGGAACTTTTATTGGCAGTAAAGCCTAAGAGAATAAAACTTGGCCTAATTAGATTGTTCACAATGTCTTTCCTTACAGAGGAGCACGTGCCATACCGACAGCCAGGGAACCTCAGGTGTATTCTATCACTCCAAGGGGAATTTTCACTCATAACAGCAGCAGATCATCACCACGTTACTACATATGGAGTATTTTATGGTACATGAGTTCAGCAGTCATAAATGTCAAGAGTATCAATGGCAAGAGTCAAAGGTCCTTTGCTTTTCTTCGCAGGGTTCTGATAACCCCAACCCTAATCTGTACTGGGCAGCAACTGTACCAGAGACTTGAGATGGTCAGCAAAATCCCCTCAGGGTAGCACAAGGAGTCAGTCCAACCAATGGACAAGGATATTATTTGGATTCTTTTGGGGGTGATAGGAAAAAAAAATGACATTTTCTTGGCACTTGGACTAGATGATCATTGTAGGTTCCTTCCAACAGGACTATTCTATTTTATTCCTTTTACAGCTTGCAAGACTGTTTTCTTCTAACGTACCTCTTAAACTGTTGTCACTATTCCAAAACTATCTCACTATAAAGGCTTTTCAACACATTTCCTCTTAAAATTAGTCACCCAACAGTTATCCCCACAGTTTATTAAATTCTCTCTGCTCTGCAGTCAACTGCAACGCAGCTGCACAGTCAGAATGATAAATACCCCAGGAAAGCACAGAAGAATCCAAGATACACTGCTTAATTTTGTTTGCTCCTTCGCCCGAGGCCACTTTCTCCTCTGACACCACATTTGATATTGGCTCAGAACCCTCGTATTTCTGCAGGCCATGGCAGGAGCCTCATCCCCACGCAGCCCTGACAGGGGGACTACAGAGATGGAGCGAGGACTGTAAACAAACCACATCCTGTTTATGACAGTCGGCACAGAAGAGCCATTTCCCTCCCGCTTGGCACTTCCCAACATGTCACTTGGCATCTCCTCGCCCTGTTAGGAAGAAAGCTCGTTAGCAAATTCATTTACTGCTCAGAAATTCTCCTCCTGGAGGACTGGCTCTCAAGCGGGAAGCATCCGAAGGGATTGCAGCGCACCCGGGGAGGTCGAGACGCTGGGGGAAATTGCCAGTTTTGCAGGTAAAAGAAATCAGGTGTTTCCAAATCACTGCATTTCCACATGAAAATAAACGGGTGAGAAGCTGCAGCTATTCACTGGCTTCTACCACAGCTTCTGTGGCAGATGCTGTATGCTTCAAAGGCTATATCTAACTAATGGATCTCTCTACAATGCATTTTAGTCTTGTGACTATTCAATCCTAACTTTCTCTACTAAAATATAGATAGCATAACACAAATTCACCTCCTACAGAATGAACTATTGTTAGAATGTCCTTCCTACCAACCTCAGCAGGAGCCTTTCAAAGAGAGGTGGAAAAAAAGTGCACATATCTTCCTGTTTTCCAAACTACTTTATCCATAATGCCCAAGACTGGATTGAGTTTGGCAGACAAAAAGTTGGAATTTCATATAACTAACTGCTTTATTCTTTCCATCAACTAGTACCAGCACAAAGAATTTATACAAACAAGAATGTGATAATACACCTCTAGGTCACATTGCACCTGAGGGTAGGAGAAAGAAGCAGCAGCCCAACAGCCCATGGTCCAAATCAATTACAACAGTCTACTCTGTACTTGTCTAAAGGTGACCTGAAAACAGTAATTCTAGGTGAATGCGGTGAAAAAGAAAAAATCTACAGTTGACAAAACCAGTTTTCAAGATTGCTGAAAATTTTGTGTATTTGGATTTTTTTAAGTTTTAAATATATCTGAAAAGCAGATCTCTGCCACCATGCCGGGCTTGAAGACTGGCAAGGACTGAAATTATGACATCAGAGACACTGAGGCTGCAGTGGTGAAGTCATTGCTGACACCACAGGAACAGTGTAGGATGTCACCATGCCAGAGGTGAGGCAGCAAGGGAACCACAGCAACACAGCTGACTCCACAAGGCACTGAACAAAGAATTAGACAAGCCTCTACAGCAATTCCTCTAAACAGTTATCTGTTAATAACATTTTTAAATTATCAGATTACTGTGTTGAGTCACTACAACAAGATTATCATACAGTTTAAACTCCAGATATTGTATTAATTATTTCACTGTGGCACAAAGCAGACACACAAAGCAGTGCACTGTTTTTGTAAGCCTTCAGTACTGCCTCAGCCCTATAATCATTAATCATATCAAAGTTCTTCCCTAAACCCAGAAACATTCTTTAAGTGTAAGGTAAGTTGGGGGGAAGGGCTGTTGGTCAAGTAGCAGAAACGTTCCCATTCTTCAGACCTTATTTATACACCTTGCACAAGGTGGGCCACCAAGTACACAAAGATGTTTGTTTACAGTCTTTCCAGGTCATCACTAAGCAAAATCCTAGCTCTGAAAAAATTATGATCAAAGCCCAAGTACAGTTAGTGCTTACACAAATTAGGTCTAATGAGTTTCCAAATATGGTACCTTAAATCTCCATTAAGACAGGAAGAAAGAGATAATCCCAAATATCACCAACAGCACTGGACAAAATGGAGACTCAAAATCCAGGACTTTGCCCAAAGTAACTTGATAAAAGAAGAGCTAAATCTGTAGCAGATGTGTGTATACAGATACATCGCCCTGAAAACCAGAAACAAAAACCACAAAGCATGCGAACAAACAGCAGCCTGTTCAGATGTCACAGCAGGAGAAATGGGGCAGTTCAGGCTGGAAAGGCCAGTGTGAAGGAACCATCTGGAACATCAAATGGATGACACGGAGACCTGGCACAGCACTAGTACCTTCTCCACCTCTGAAGTAGTTAAAACTAGCAGTAAGTTTGCCATAATACACAAATCTTAAATTGCTGCAAATTCAGAACATTCTTCCTGAAGTTAGATTGGGCAAAGTGAAGTCTGTTGAAGAGCAATTCAGTTTATTACAAAGTGGGTTCATCAAGCTGTGGGGAATCAATAGTTCCCCCTGGTTCTATGTGTCCCTGCAAGTAACAAATAAAACAAGTGCCTTGCTCTACACCCACACAGGAAGCAAAGCTGTTTACAATCCTGGAATAAATAAATAAATGAAACTCAACACTAGACAACACTCTAAGTTTTCCTCAATGCCTGATATTACAACAGTGAACTGAACAGCCAGTTGTAGCCATTGCACTCTATGAAGAAAAAAACCAGAGGGTGAATCTAACATCTCTGTGAAGCAACAATATGCCAGCAATGCACACAAACAACAAAGAGCTGATATAAACAAACACTACTCAAAGGCATGAGGGACACAGACATAGCAGTAATGTGCATCTTGCATCTGAAAGGTTTGGTTTAAATTACTTCATTACTATAGAAAAGTTAACTATCACCAGTCTATTATAAGTACTAGACAACTGATGAACTGGAGATTTGACCCAATGTATTTAAGCATAGTTGCAATCTGGGTCTTCAGGAGAAAAAAAAAAAAACACTTTTTTTAAGGAGAGAGAACGAGATTTACATCCAGCTCTATCTCTGCAGTGCATTGATCCAATCTACACCGAGCTTGGTCTGCTAAATGCCACCTTTGGATGCAGCCGAGCTACTGCAAACATCTAGGGAATACACAAAGCCATTAAGTACATACCTGCTGTATTGTTATTTACCCAAAAGCAGAAATAGAGGCTTTATTTTGTACAAAGCCTTCATGTCTGGCAAGGAAAGGTACAATATTTGAAGGGAAAAGAAAGGAGAAACACTGCATTGTTGTTCTTATCATAAACCACCTTTAGAATCATTTGGCAAGAGATCAGTTCTGGATTGCTTCAATCCTGTGAAAGAGATTAAAAAGGAATAAAAATAACCTGAATTAACTATACAGGATTAGTGAAATTCAACAGTCTCTTGGGAGTTGAGCCTTGGGCTCAGAAGAGGTGCAAAAAAACTCAGCTCAAAACACCAGCATAAGAAAAACTATTGCAAAGCACAAGACAGCCACAGCTCTCCAGAAAAGAACAAATTCAGTCATTTCCATTGTTATCTGTCAACCTCTCAACCTACAGGAAATGGATACCAATACAATAAATATGCCAATGTTTACTGAGCACTTTATTAAGAACTGTATTATTCTGGGATGCAAAATGAAAACTGAATTAATATAGTGCTTGGTCAAAGCTCTAAACTCTGCTTACTTAACCCTATTTAAAGTGTCTCAGCTGTCTCATCTACAAAAGAGCTCTTGTCAGATAAGGAATATAAACACTCAAAACAGTTAAACAACTAAAAAAAATCTAGGTCTACTTACTGTAGTCTACTTAGCAAGGTTTATCATCCTTCCTGTTTCCCCCATATTGCCTTGTTTTACACTCGCTGGTAATTTAATTCAAGATTTAACATTCCAAGCTAATTAAGGTAATAACCGTGTTGTGTTTTTCTTAAACAACTGAAACAATGAGATTCCTCTTGTCTCTGGTGGACTAAGGGTAATAAGGAGCCAAACAGTGACTTAGCTACCCCAGAGATGACATTTAACATCTTTAGACGTGTAGCAATACTGAGGAAAACAAGCTGAAGCACAGAAGAGAGACAGCACACGAGCAGGTGATTTACAAAGGCCCTTCCTTGTTTTATGGAACCAAATATTTTTCCATTGAAAGTGAAGGGTGATCGTTAAGGCAGATGAAAATCTTCCAAGACATAAGAGGTACCCAACACTATTTCAGCAAGCTTTTAGGAAGAGGACACAAGTACTTAACTACTTAGGTTAAACAGCTTGAGCAAAAACACACACTCATTACACTCCCACTTTCCTGAAACAAATTACATGTGAATACTTGGATGAGGGCAAAGAAAATCCAACTCTCTAGTGGGAACACTGTTTGAATGTCAGTCTTCCAGCACGCCCACTGCAGTGACTGAATAGTGTAACATTTTCACATAGAAAATGTTTTCATAAGTCTGTTTTCAAAAAAAAAAAGACGATTTAATTGGAAAACCTCTCTTGTTAGAGCTAAGTGAGAAAGGTCTCCATGGACCCAGGCATCCTCTAGGAAATAAAGGACAAAGCTGTGCAGATGACATTCTGCTTGCTGGTTCCCAAGGATTCTGTGTTTGTCCTAGGCACTGCTTCAAGAAATACAACTTATTGTTGACAGGACTGATCTGATTTTATTGTTTATTACGATTCATAAATTGCTACTCTGAGTAGAAATAATAGACAAAGTTCTATGTATCCTTCTCCAGAACTTTTTTAACATAATCAGAAATGTATTTTCATGGCATCCTGTATTAGTGCTTTCCCTCCCTCTGTAAAACAGCAGAAGTTACCTTCAACAGCAACATGTCAATCTCTAACAGGTAAACACACATTTTCTGAGTTGCTGCAAGAGTTCTGGAGCGTTTGGGTTTTTATACGACCAAATTGTATTTGACATCTAACAAAGACATAAATGTTATTGTAAGATCTGGCACTATTCAGCACTTCTTTTAAGGAAAGAGGTTGACTTTAAGTCAACAGTTAAAACTGGAGGTCATTTTTGGTTTCTGGCACTTAGCTCAACCCCAGTTTCTATCCACTTCAGCTTCTCTTCCTGCCACACTGCCATTGGGATCCACCTGCTTCGAGACAGTACTGACACCACCAGAGAGGAAACCAGAAACTGTTTAATTGGCCTGGAGAAGCAAGACAAGCACAAGGGATGCAAAAGTGGGGGAGGGAAGGATGCCAAAGAGGCATTTACCAGAAATTTTAAATAGATTCAGGTGAAAGAGAGAGTGCAAGAATTTAATTCTTAAACTGAAAGCAAACCCATTCAATCCCAATCCCAGGCATACGTGAAGGATCAAATTTTTATTTTTTTTTTTTTCTTCAATGCCTTAATTTTCTCCCTCACAATTCTGTCCATGTGCTTGTTCCTTCTTGACATTTCTAATGCTGTTGCTTGGAACAGAAAGCAAATGTCTGAATTTCCTACTGTGATGACAACCTAGATGTGGTGAAGGAAGCTGCACAGACATTTTGGTCCACAGCTGAACAACAATTTAAAGCCAAAGAGAAAGGAACTCAACATTTAAGATACCAAGTTAAAGCCAAAGGAATTCTGTTCAAAAATACAGAGTACATTTGAGTCCACCCACTCCAATAGTCTCTCTTTCGCAATTCTCTGCCACAAAGTTCTTTATAATTAGCACACCAGCAAGCCTGTTAATCCTCAGAAAAATCAATGGATTCAACTTTGGAAAACACGAAATGAAATTCTCCACACCAAAATGTCTCTATTTAGCTGCATAGTCATTAAGAAGAAGAGGGTTTAAGAAAATCAATTATGGTCTTAACCTGCTCAGTCACAAAACGCGTGTCAGGAGAAAAATACAACTCTTTTTAAAGAGCTATTATTAAGCAAGCCACCTTACAGCCTCCTCTGCCCATGTGAAATTATCTTACGAACACACACAATGCCAGGTACTTCTGCAGTCCACAAAACCACCTATCTAGTAAAGCCCAATCTCCTTGGCATTTGTGTTGTACGTTTACTAATTCTTCCCATAAGGTAATAAATCAAACGTCCTCCCACATCACCCTCATCAGCCCTACATTGCCCACACTTCCTCTTGCCTCACCTCCCCACTCTTTCTCTCCAAATTCTCTACTACTGATGACTGTGTGGGCTAAAGAACGCACATACCCTTCTCCTTAACTGAGCAGAGCAAGCCAGCTCTCTCTCTGCGTGTTGCTTGAGTGAAAGCAATATACTTGCTCCCTCCTCTGTTGGTATGCACACAACTTCCTGGCTTTAAAAGACCTCTCTCTCCAGCTTGCCCAAGCTAGCCAAGAGACTGAGAAGGGAGGGCCAGACCAAACACCACAAACTCCATAGCCTTATGAAACCAGTCAAAAATATTTTTTTCTTCTGTTTTTAAAAACCCCTGTCATCTACAAAACCCAAGCCTGAGATTTACCAAAACCTTGATCCTCTATTAAATCTGGAAACAAAGATGCTAATGTCAGCATGGCATTTTAAAAGCAGGCTGAGACTGTCCAGGAGAATGAACATGCACCATGTCTTCACGTGGAAGACACTGATAGATGAAGAATCCAGGTCAATTAACAAAAAAATAGAAAAGTTTTTCACAGTTAAATGCCCTATTCAAACTCCACAGTGTGTAGTGATGCCTAAGCTTTACAATAAACTACATGTTTGATTTTTTTTTTTTAAATAGTCCTGTGAATTGTTGGTATGATCTATCTTCAGTGTGCTGTCATGTTTTAGTGAGTCATGTTGTCAAGTGATCAATTCAATATTTTTTATAAGAACTGCAAAACTAAATTTGAGTCATTACAGCAGAAAACATGCAACATCTACATGTCGTCACATCACACTGCCAACACAATAAGACAGCCAGTGTTCAGATTTCCATGGAAGTGCTGTTCCTGTAAAGTGTCTACTCCCAAGACCTCCTGAAGCTCCCCAGCCACATGCTAGCACTGTGCCCACCAGCATTCCACTCCATCCAGTGCAAGGCAGAACCAAGCAACAGTCACAAGTTGCACCAAATCTGTGTCTTAGTGCAATAGTGACGACGCACCAGTAAGATTGATTCCTGCAGCAATCCATCCTTATTGCAACCCTTTTCCATGTCCCTTCAGCACCTCATCTACACATCTTTTAAATACCTCCAGGGATGGGGACTCCACCACTGCCCTGGACAGACTGTTCCAGGGCTTGACAACTCTTTCAGTGAAGAAGTTTTTCCCACAGTCCAACCTAAACCTCCCCTGGCATACCTTGAGGCCTATCTCATGTTACATGGGAGAAGACACCAACCCTCACCTAGGGACAACCTCCTTTCAGATAACTGTAGAGGGTGATAAGGTCTCCCCCAAGCCTTCTTTTCTCCAGGTTAAACAACCCCAGGTCCCTCAGCCACTCCTTGCAAAACTTATGCTCTAGACACTTCACCAGAGGTTTGTTACCCTTCTTCGGACACAATCCAAAACCTCAATGCCCTTCTTGTACTGAGGGGTCCAAAACTGAACACAGTATTGAGGTGCAGCCTCACCAGTGCAGACTACAGTGGCATGACTTCCCTACTCCTGCTGGCCACACTGTTTCTGATAGAAGCCAGGATGCTGTTGGCCTTGTTGTCCATATGGGCACCACTGCTGGCTCACGTTCAGGCAGCTGCTGATCAACAGCCCCAGGTCCTTTTCCAACGGGCAGCTTTCCAACCACTCATCCCCAAGCCTGTCCTGTTGCCTGGGGTTGTTTTAATATGGTATCAGTAATTAATAGCTAGACAAAACGCTGATGTAGGGCAAACAAAAATTCTACTTAGTATGTAAAGACAAAAGAAATTTCATTAATAAGACTTCAAAGTGGCTTTCAAAACTACAGTGATATATGAAAATACATCAGTAAACTTTCTCCAGAAAACACAGAAGAATTTACACAGCAACAGGGGAAGAGGAACCAGACTAAGGGTCTTACGAGGCAGGATATTTAGCTTGCCATCTTGTGGTTGACTTTACTGAAGCTTTGATCTGCAGTTACCCTGATCAGAGAGCTCTAGAAAAATCTCATTAGCAAATGAATAACACATTCACCATTTTCTTCATTTACATTTGCTTATCATTTTTATTTCTCAACTAATAATAGAATCAGATATAAGAATTACTACAGAAGCAATTGACACCGATGAGAGAAGTGCTGAGGGAACTTTCTTCAAAACATTTAACATCTGGAGAAATCTTTTTTTCAATACTACTTCTACATCCTGTTTGTCTAGCAGCAATAAAAGTTTTCCAAAGAAAAAAGGCAATCAAAAAGTAAGTATCTGCCAATAAAAGCCTTCAGCACAACTTGCCAGGATCTCATTTGAAATTCAGTGTCAGATGTAGCCTCACCAAGAAGTTGCCTACCTAACTACTTCCTTCATCAATGGATTTTATATTTCCAGAATAACCAGGCAGAAATACAGTCATTGCATGTTTAGGTATGAAGATTTTAACCCAAAGAAAAAATGAGTTTTGAAGCAGGAAGAGAAATAAGTTTCCTTTGTTTCCCTTCTCCTAAGAAAATCACAAAGGATCAGTTATCTCTAGGAAGCTCTTCAGCTATATCATTATTTGTCATTTGTCTGAATAGCATGGGTTTGATATTTTGGTCTGCAGCACACTGAATTACACTTTTTCCCCCTAGTTCTACCCAAGTCCAGTGCAAAACCAGAAGAGCTTTACAAGTCAAACTGGGCAGCAGCCTTTAGACATGTATGCAGATGCCTGTTTTCAGTGAACATTAAAATGCCACACATACTGATCAGCTGAAAATTACAAAACATCCTTCTAATTAAAAAATAGCTGTCAAACAAAAGGTTAACTGAGAATGTGATCAAGGAAATAGGCCTTTCCTTACCCCTTACATTTTTCTTCCCCATACCTGTAGCACACATCCATGCATAATCTAACTTGGGCTAAACACTCTCATTCATTTCTATCTTTCCATTATTTAACTACGCTACTCATTTTTCAATTGTCAGCCCATCTAAATAACTTTGCCAGCAGCACAACTCATCTCTTTCATAATTATACGAGATACTAAGAGTCTCCTTTCATCTTCCAGTGAACACATATTTACGTAGTTTCCACATACCTGCTGCAATTTGTTATCCAGGGCTGCTCCCTGCCCCTGGCAGTCTCCTTTCTGTAACTCAGCAACATTCTAAGGATCCAACAATGCACTGTACAGCGGCAGTACATCACTTATTTTAAGATATTCAAATAGTTTCCTGATACCAATGAGAATATTCCCTTCAGCCTTTCAAACTACTGCTACATATCAGAATGAGATTTTCTTGAACCACTGAACATAAGAACCTGAAATGGTTTTTCTTCATCTGGGTATACAGCCAGAGTATCTTTCCAGTGGGTCCTTACTCACTAAAAACTGGCTTAGAATTCTTGAATACACACTCCATTTATTAAGTACCTTAAATGATCTACATCCTTTTGAGACTCAGTGAAGTGTTATTATCAATCAGAATTTGTTCTGCCTTCCACTTCCAATCACCTTCAAGCTTAAATTTCACTTAACACACACATTTCCACTTTTAATATGGCCAAGTCAAGGGAGCACACGGACCTAGTACAATTATTAACAAAGGAGGCACTCTCCTTTAATAGATCAACTAATCAAGCAAGGACTCATAAAGCCAACATTATGAAGCACTGTAACAGCATTGTAAAAGACAACAACCCATCTTTCACCAATTTTACAGCACTTAGAAAAATCCAAGGGCTAGTATCACACAAAACAAGAAAACCTATGTCCATTGAAAAAAGGTTTATGGCTCACTCCGGTCACTGTCTCTCTCCTGTAGGCAAAGTGGTTTGGTTAGCTATTAACTCTCTTGTGTGTTCACCCTCAATGCTGTATTTCTTCTCTTACAATCCCTATTGACATAAAATCTCTTTCCACTTTGCACCGAGTCTGTCTTCTGCTTCTGCCCTATTAACTCATGTCAATACAGCAAAGGGAGCAAAATAAAGCAGCAAAGTCGATACTCATCCGTCACGTTCTTGCGCAACTGCTGCAATGAAGAACACCACATAGGTCAAAATCTGAGATGCTTTAGGGAGCTGCCCCAGCCCTCCAGCCCTGCCTGGCATTAGACGTGACCACAACATCACTTCCTTGTGGCTCAAGCAACAAAAGAAGTGGCTGCATGGGTCAGAAGTTCATCTGCCGAATTAATACGGAGCATCCCGAGCTCTCGGAGCAAAGACCACAAGCTGGAGCAGAAGCTGCTCTGATCCCCTCTGTGCTTTTGCAAATAAAAGTCACTCCCAATACCAGCTGTCCTTGTTTTAGGAAAATTACAAACCGTGGTGGGATTCACCAGATAGGCCCACCTTCTCTCCTATGCTTTTTCTGCCCTTCCCACTACGGCATCTTTCTAACTAAATCACAAAGCACTTCTGGGAATAAAGGAAGGCATCATCACTGAACTGGACAGGATGATCTCTTTTCTCTCCCAATCCTTGCAACAATAGGAACACTAGAGATCTGAATTCAGAACTAAAAAGAAAGCATTTATCAGGCAGAATAGAAGAGATTAAAGCATTTCTACCTCTGATTGAATGACCACAGTATCACATTACCTCTGCTCCTGCTGCTACTGTGGAAGTGATTGAGCCCTGGCACAGGGACCTTGCTGAGTGAGGAAGGTGGCGAATCCTCTCACCAGAATTTTAATCTCCTGCTCCTGGAACCAGGAAATCATTACCCAGTGCAGCAGAGAAATGAATGCTACATGGCATCCAATGGTCTCCCTGCTGGTAATTTCTGTGTGAGATACAGTTTATTTCAAAGAGATTGTATAAGGTACTGCAGACCTTTAAGTCATATGGGACTGATGAGGGTCTTAAAAAAAAAAAATAAAAAAAGGACAGAAAGAAAGGAATGAAAAAAAAAAAAAGAAAAAATGAAATTGTTAACATATTTTAAAGACAGATGAAAGAGCCTAAGTAAAATCTGACTTCCACTGTGGAGCAGTAAGACACATTAACTCATCTTGCCCAAATATGTGCTGCAAGACATTAACTTCAGTACCTTTTATACACAGGCCTTAACTCAAGCCTCATTTTTCCTTTCCAGAGGACAATGTTGGGAGTGCCAGGAAGAGAAAGAGGTAAGAATCCAAGTGCTGGATTGATTCCCCGATGAAGAGAGTTATGACTTCTCTCCAATTCATGCTAGTGTTCTGCTTAGCAGAGCCAACAGTTGCACCCAGAGAAAGGCCAGAAGCAGAGCTGTGCAAGGTGGGCACACATCAGACCACGCAGCTGGCTGGACAGGTCACTGTTTCAAATTCAAAACTCATCCAGTACCAGAATAGGGTTTTGCTTTCCTTTGTCCCCACATTTGCAAGGACAATCTCTCCAAAAAGAATTTTTTCTGTTACAGAACCCTTTAGAGACAGGCCTATCAAGCCACATGAGCCAGCTCTGTTACAAAGTACAACCAATATAAGATTAGAAACCTTAACACCACTTGTACATGTAAGAACGCTTGAGATACTATCAAAAAGTTAAATGTTCTTGTCTAAGAAACCATATCATTTTTTCTTCAAGGAAAAAAGCTACACAGTAGAAGCTGGTCACTGTTATCAGAAGTCTTAAAATGCTTGACAGTTTCTCTAAACTACTGATTCCTACATGTAGATTTTCATCATTTCAAAACCAATTTTCATAGTAAGTTACTGACCTTCATACTTAGAGGGAAGAACTTTAATAAAAAGGGAGTGTCAGCAAAACTGAAAGCAAACAGAAAGAAGATTTGTTAACTTTAAATGCTGGGGGGGTGACTATTTTTGCACTCCTGAGATGCAGCATCAGCTATTCTGTTGGACAGAATGTCAATCTTGAGGAGATTTAAGGCTCTCTTGTTATAAGAACAGACTTCTTTCCAACTCCATTCAGTTATGAACTATCATACTAACACACACGGGAGAACAGGTATAATCAGACAAAAAAAACCACCAACTTGGAGTTCCAGCAATTTATAAGTTTTATCACAAATTTACTGTTTTGTTTTGTTTTTTTTTTCTAGTCAGAGGCTTCCATAAATATGGGAGGCACAACCTCATTGGTTTTTTTAAAAAAAAAAAAAAAAAGTTGAAAGTTTTAGAACAGAAAAATTTTGAGGTTTTAAAAAGCAGCAAATTGGGCATCTTTTCCTTCCCATTATCTTCAAAACTACAGTTAAAGGAACAAGAATTCAAATGCAACACGATGCAGAATTTACACAGGAATATGCACAGTCAAGGCTTCCTAATTTTCTTTTTTACTTCTTTTTTTTCTGCTGTAGATATCAAGGAGCAGTGGGAAAATAATGCAGATTTAGAATAAAGAAAAGCTTAGCTGTTCAGGTAGTTGTTTAGATGTGGGCAAAGCTGAATGAGTGATGGGATACTTGTTCTGTGCACTTCAAAACAAATCTGTGTTCGCTCCCAGAATGATTAAATGGATGCAATAAAGCAATTATTAAAATAATTTTGTTTAATGCAGTTTTATGTCCAAGTTTATGACCATTAAATCATTTGCACAAACAAAAGGCAGACTGATTTATCATGGACATTACTGGCAGCCTGTAAAGTCCTTTACAATTTTACACTGAGGCTCCAGGTTAGTGGACAGAAGACTCTAACGTGCTGTGCCTCCCTTAGCCTGCTTTAAGTCATTGCCCATTTGTGACATCTTAGACAAACAGGCACTGCTTTAATAATTCTGATGGATTAAGGGGTTTTTTTTTGTTTGTTTGTATGCTTAGTGTTGTTGTTGGGTTTTTTTTGTGGTTTTTGTTTGTTTGTTTGTTTGTTTTTTTGTTTTTTTTTAAGAAAGAGAAGCAGCAGAACAAATAGTTCCTGTCCTAATATGGTAAAGGCTCCAAGAAAGCTTGCCCAGGCCCCCCTTCCTCTGTGGCTCTCAGTCTGTGCTGAATGCACAACTTGGTATAAAGCAGCTGCAAAGAGATACAAGTTTGTGATCAGGGAACTGATGTTGTCACTTGCAGAAATCATCATAAATATTTTACAAAAACATTTAAGCTGTGATGAAATCAGAACTAACAGACAATACCACAGGCACCCGTTCTCAAACAGTTTTTATGTCTAAAGGTATTAAATGAAATGCTGACCCATGTGGAGATCAGAGACCAGTCCTGCCACGCTCTGAAGGAAGTTTCAAAGCCAAATACTCAACAGTTAAGAAATGTCCAGTACATCCATGGAACCATCCTCCATTAACTGCCTATCTTCCCAAGCTATTTTAGATATTTAAATATCTATTAAATAGAGATGCATGCTATTTAAAATGCAGCAGGAGTAACTAACCTCCTGAAAGCAGATGTGTGAAAGCATACTCTTCAAAACTAGTGAGTCACAGAAAGCATAATTGCAATTAATAGAAAAATCAGAACTGCTCCTGATGTCCACATTTGTAACCCAGCCCTGGGCTGGGCAGAGAATCCCTGGATGACAGAGAGTGCTTCCCCATTCCTGCCCTGGCAAGGGTCCTCATATAAGCAGCCAGGCAGGAAGGTGTGCCCAAGCTTCCAATGTTTTCATCATCCAGCTCTATTTGCAAAAGCAAAAAATTCTTACTGATGGCTTAGAGCTTGCAGGAATAGCACCAGTATCTGCATATGTCTCTTGCAGCTCAGAAGTTCTAAAGACACATCCGTTCATAGCTCTTGGTTAAAAATGAGCAGTCTGCTATGAAGGGTCTCAGTTCCACCTTATAATAGGGGGGGGTGTGTGTGTGTGTGTGTATATATATATATATATATATGTGTGTGTGTGAAATGTACACTGTGTAGCTATATCTAATAACTCACTGAACCTTTTTATGAAAAGGAAGAAAACAGAGCAGCCCTCTTCTCTTCACATTTGGACTGATGCCTCAAAGCATAAACCAGCTCCTCAGATGAAAGGAGAAAGAGGCATTTTTTAACAGTGAAATTCCCTCTCAGCTGTGACAGGTTTTTTATTTCTGAACTCTCTTCACTAAGCAGATGATCCCAGAGTTTCAGTTTAAGCCTTTCGGTGACTTGCAAGCATCCTCCCTGCACTAAAAACAACGCTGCAGTGGACACTACCTCTCATTTCTTAGATTTTTATGACCTACTATATTAAAACCAGTTTAAATGTAATAAAGTTTGCAACATTTACAGCTTGAAAATACAGGAGGACAATAAAATTAGCCAAGCATAAAAATAAGGGAGTCTTAAACATCCTCTGCTCACTTTCCAGGGACAATATACACAGAACAGGCACGGACCGCAAAATCAAAAGGAATTTATATCAATTTAAAATTCAAACAACCTTTTCTCCTGCCTGCTGGGGGCTCAAGGGACACTAACACACACAGATTCATTCTTCGGCATTGTTTCCTCAGGTTTTCATTCTCACTTTCTAAAATTTGTTTATAGAAGTGGTGATCTGAAATATTGATGATTTAATCATCCCTCAGACATGGTTTTGCTTAGCTGCAGCTGGCTTTGCAGTAATGACGTCCTTTATCTCCTCACACTCCACCCCTTTCCTGCAGAAGATGGAACATATGATTTTTAGATTGCTCTATTTCTTCCCACCTTACCTACTCTCTCCTTCACCTCATACACATCATTACAATATGTACAGCAAACTAGTAAAATCACACTAACAAAACTTTGACTGTCGTAACAAATTCTTGTCAGAGTGCCAAAACAAAGCTGTTGTCACAACTGTTCCTACCCCTCTGTCACTCCTACAGTACAAGCACAAACTGTACAGGACACCAAGGTAGGGTCTAGTAATAGTAGTAATCTATTCCAGAGCCACAAAATACTGCCAGCTTCTTCCTCTCCTTAGGAGGCTTCCCACAGTTTTCTGAATAGGATGCCATTTAATGAATGGGATGCAAAGCTGACTGAAGCAAAACAAAATTTACCTGCTTTATAGCATGTTTTTATTGGCAGAATTTGGAAAATCTCTTTGAATAACAGGCAGAAGCTTTAGGAATTGCCAGGGACACAAACTGCACGTTGGGAAAGCCCTGCACAAGCAGTGACAAAGACAGGCTTTAGTAAATACTGTCATAAACCTTGTTACCACCACTGCCACAAGCCTGAGGACAGATCACTGACTTGCTCAGTATCAGAACCAGAGCTGGAAATAAAATTGTTCCCCAAGGTCCAACAAGTTCTGAATATGTCTGCAACTCTGTCTTACGGAGGTCTCTCCATCTCCATCCAGGCTCTCCCTCACCCTGTCCACCTTAGCAGCTCTAACACTTTACAGAAGCACTACGTTCTAGAGCACAAGCAGAAACAGTCTTGCACATTCAGAAAGAACGTGGCTAATGCTTTACTGTGCTTCAGAGAGGATCCAGCCCGGGCCAGGGGTACACAGCAGACATACAGCACTCATACCATCAGCCTCCTTCAAAGAAAGATGTTTTCACAAGTCCTGTTTTGTCTCTGCTGTAGGACTGTTGGTGCCAAGGTTCCTGCACACCACCTGACCTTCCCATAAGCCTCTCCTGACACAGTGAGGAGCACATAGTGGTATCAATCCCAGTGTGGGAACACGTAAATGGCTTCTATAGCAGCAATAATTAGCAAAGTGTCATGGATTTTATGACATCTCTAATCTTCCCTCTAAATAGAAACACAACAATGCAACACCTTTTCTTAGGACAGGTGGTGCTTCAGATGGTTGGTTAGCAAGATTTGTCTATTTCTGAACAGCAGAGAAGGAAGCACATTAGATACAACCAGCCTTACTTTAGTAATTACCTCTGCTACAATAAAGTTTTGTATTTGGAGATGTGGTTAATAAAGACCTCTTCTTTTGAGATCCAGATCCCCGAGTCCCAAAGCACTATTCTAAACAGGGCATGTTTCTAGAACATGGCTTAATATCTTGCAGCAGAGACAATGGTGGTGCTCTACTTCATTTAAGTAAGGTAACTATAGAAGGAACTTTAACTCACTTTTTTTTTGCAAAGGACTTTTTAAAAACTAGCCTGACTGATCTAATACAGTCACACTGACTCCTTGGCTTGATTCAGTTCTTTAAGGACATGAGGAACTTCTTCAAAATCTGTACACGTTAACAGATGATGCCATGCACTTTATTTTTAAAACATCAAACCCAATGAAGTCGGAGGCTGTCTGACCAGGACTGCCAGGTTTGCAAGGAGAAGGACACTGTAACTTCTGTCGGCCTCAATGACAGCTACATTATCCACGAGAGCTGCAACTGCCCTTCTCTCTCTTGTTCAGTTCTCATTCAACAATCAGACAACAGTCTCGAGAGGATGGAAAATGAGAAACTACTTAAACTTCACTTCAACCTCTCTCTCCTATGTTCAGTTCAAGACCTTCAGCATTAATTCAGGAGAGAGGTGAAGTAACTACTTCAAGACAAAATTTTTAAAAAAAAGAACACCCCACACAAATTAAAAGCTTGCAAAAACTGAGGAATTTCTGTCTTATACTTGGCAGGTACATTTGCAACAAGGTCCATATCTCATCATTCACAAGTCTGCCACCGAGTCACAAATTTCCCAAGGGACTCAGTATTAATGAATATTTCCTCTGGAGGTTCAAGAATATTCCCATGCCACTGTTTATACAGTGAACTCCCACCTTCAAGAAGCAGCCCTGCAATATGTCATAGCCTGGGTGCTCATCATCTCCACCCTGCAGCTCAGAACAAGCACGTTACGAAGTCCTTCTGAGAAAGGGCACATTCCTCAGACAGTAGATCTGCATTCTGGGTTTGAGGAGATGATTGGAATTCATTTTCTCTTTGCATAAAGGCATTTCATTGGAGGCATCTGCAATCCATGCAAATGAAAGGTTTCCAAAAAGTCGTTGGCAATATAAAATGTAATTAGCTTAAAAACATCAAGTATTTTTAGGCACCACTTTACCCCACGTTATCTTACTGTTGCTTGTTTTTTATAATCACAGTTCTTATAATCAGCCTTTTTTTTTTTCCCTTTTGGATGTAATCAGGAAAGAAAAAATCTGACAAATACACTGTTAAAAAATGTTACATTACTCTCAAACAGGGGAGTTAGAGTTACCCCCCATGGCAGCGTGCTACACTACACAGAAGGATACTGGGTAACACAGCAGCAGGCACACTTTATTAAAGAGAACACAGTTTAAAGAAAAAAAGAAAGAAAATCCACATTATGCTGTCCTATTAAGTCCAAATGGTTATTCAAATTTGGCAACAGATTTTGCCATGAACACCACATCTACCACTATATACCCACAATCCTTCCCAGCATCAGCACAACCCACAGTGCTCCCAAGTGCAAGAGGCAGAAATACCATGTCTCAGGAAACACGTTTTATCCCACAACATATTTGGACAAATGAAGAAAAACTCATTCAACAGTCATTGTAATGGCAGGTTTAGACTTGCTGCTGCAGCCAAGTGCCCAGAGGAGATAAGTCAAACAAAATGATAAAATGATTTTATAGACAGTACAGAAAATAGTATTTTTGGTTCATATAAAAGTGAAGTTCCAGCCCCTTGACTGCAAGTCTGACAGTGCTGAGTCAGTGAGATGCAGTACTTACTAGTATATGGCTCCAGCAAAACATGACACACACAACCTACTTCCAAGCTCCTTCTACATGGAGAAAGTTCACACTACTAATTGTTTTTTCTTATCCAAGTATCCAAACCCTAGGCATGTATCAGAACGATTCAGACCAAGTCTGCCTTTCTCAGAGATGTTAACAGCCCTTCCACCTCTTCTGTCTGCTACCTCCCCCTGTTCCACGTGGGCCCACTACTTTCTTTCTCAAATTGTCTAATTGATTAATCAAGTTAAACTCGGAGCAATTGTTCTCAACCTGCATTTAGCTTGGAGGCTTTTGCTTCTGTATCAGATCTGAGCATTGGCTGTGTGCCCAAACGCACGTCTGCCTCCTAATCCTATCAGCTGGTCTAATAAAAGGTATTACTGCTCCCTACAAACCTTGCTTTGCTGATCCTTCTGTGAATCATCAAAATGCTTTCTGACTTCAACAAGCTGCAACTCTTACACCAGTGCAAGGTTTGTAGAATGAAAACCAAGGCACGAGGCCCACATCAGCAAGTCCACTCAAATTGAGAGTGTGACACAGCCAAGCCACGTTGCCACTATATCCTTGGTGGCACAGGACTCAGATTTTCAGCTGGAGGGGATGGAAGCAGCACTGCTCCACGCTCCAGCTACAAGAGAGAGGGCCTCAAAGTGACTTCAGTCTTGCTCCTTAAGTAGATAAAGATGAGTCAACACAAATGATATATTTAGTTTCCAAGAGTCAACTAATGCATTGTCTTGGTGACAATTTTTACCTCCAATGCAAGGTACAAGAAGAGGGATCTTTTTCATTAGGATAACTCATGCATATGTGCTACTTTGCCAGTAAAGTCCCATTTAAACAAATTTAAAAATTTCTATTTTCTTAAAGCATACACTCTTCTACCAGTTGTAGATACTTTGGACTCTGTATACTGCAACTGCCATAGACTAGATCTGATAATCCCTTATTTGCACAGCTAGAAAGGGACACATTTTTGTTTATTTCCTTAAATATTTCAGAAGCTTTTTCTGGCTGACAAACAGAAAGCCTCTTCAGTAGTTATTGCACTCATCAGAATTTGATTTTTGTTGCTTGAGTAAAAGGGGGTTGTTGTAGGGTTTTTGTTGGGGTTTTTTTTTGTGGGCTTTTTTTACTGATTTCCATCTTTTAACAGTGAGAACATATTTTAAAACTTATGAATATGTGAACAATGTTTTAAATATTGAAAATATGTAAAAACAGTCCATGCATAAAATATGACAGGAAGGAAATTACATTTTGCTAGAACAGTGTTCTGAACTCTAGCAGAGCACAATGCCTAAGCCTTCTGACCAAGCATCCAGCCCCAAAGGGAGCTCTGAATGTCAGATCCTACTAAAGTTGTTCTCCTATGCCTAAAATTAAAAAAAAAAAAAAAACAAACAAACAATAAATCCAAAGTTACCAGCAACAAAATAACTGGGCCAGTTGCCAAACACCCCTCCCAATCCCATCTCCAACTCTACATATCTCCTTTCCTAAGGATTGACACATTCCTGAAAAAGAATGACTGCACCAAGAAATGGTCACAACTTCTTCTGAACAACAGAGCATGGCTGCACTACTACTGCCAGAAAACACACTGACTGCTGTCTAAAGGAGATGCAGAGGAACTGACTATAAACAGATTTCTCCTCTGTGATGCCCATGCAAGAACTAAGCAACCAGTCTAAGATTTCTTTAAAAAATTAAGAATTTCAATATTCTTCAACAAGGAATCTTGTGGACAAGAATGGAGAAAAGAGGAAACACTGTCAAGGCACAAACACATCCTCTGGATCTTTCCAGAGTTTAACACAAGACCTTGCATTAACAGCACAACTTCCTAAGAAAGCCTTGCCTTGGTCCCTGTGCTCCACTCCTCCCTTAACCAGATACTTCAAAAGCATCCGATGCTTCAGTGAAAGCTGCACCAGAGCTGTAGTAAAAGGCTACATCTGAGCTCTCCATGGGAAGACTTTCTGACAGACACATTCACATCAAGATATTCTGCAGCTTTTCGTTTCTTCTCTTTCACTTGTAATATTTTTTAGCTAATTGGCTCCAGAATTTATAATGCTGGTGACAGCACCCTGGCTGTGCAGGACAGAAAAGGTGGAGGAGGAGGGGAGGGAAGACAAAGCAGCTGCCAAGGCTGCCGGCACCATCTTCTGTTCTCAGCACGTTACTGCAGAGCACCAGCACCATCCCCGGCGCTGCTGCTCCCCTCGCTCGCCCAGCCCAGGGTATCTTACCCTTAGAAATAGCCCAAGGCAACTTGGGAGGTTTTATGCAGACTTCAGAAAAAGCAGGAATCCAAATAGGAAGCGCTACTAAACCCACCAAATCTGAAAAGGAGAAAATTAAGCAGACGCTGGGGGAAATGCAATTAGAGCAGAAAAAAACCCCTTGGTTTCACCATTAGCATTGCACAATAAGAAGGTTTGTCAGGCACCGGTTTAGCCTACACATGTTCACATCCGTCAGCATTTCCATGAGAAACCCTCATTTTCCCCATTGTTGATCACATTGAACTAAAACTTGGTATGCAAGTTTTTAGCACAGATGCTCAAATAAATTATGCACATTAGTCATTTAACTTTCAGAGCAGCGCAAGAAAGCTGCTTTTTGGTGGGGGGGTGGCTACAATTTATGAGAAGTTTTTTTGCCTTACACAGCTAAAAAAGACAAGGCAGCTTACTTTTTAGTTTTGATTAAACTCTTGAGGCAGTATATCTTTTGTATAGATGGTAAAACTTTCACACTAGAAAAATATTGATAACTAAAAATGCCCTGCCCCCACCAACAGCTATAGAGTATTTCCTCCACTTACTATACTGCACCATAGTCTATACATTCATACATGCAGACACAGAGTATTAAAAAGAAAATATATAATGGAAATATCAATAACAGCAGGCTGAAGAAGTCAGGCAGTGAAGCTGATGTGATCCAGATGAGAAACTGTTGAACAAGCCATTAGCTGTAGAGATGAACAAAGGTTACATGCTGATATGATCAGCTGATTGAGACACACCCAGCCAAGACAATCTATTGTTCAGACATGACCACACTGTCCAGTATTTGAACTGACACTACTGCAGTTACTAAAGCCCACAGGATTCATGTCTACCTTGGTAAAATGTCTCAGTGTACTCCAGCTGTTCCCACTCCCCCTAAAGCACTGGGAAACCATCAATCTGTTTAAAATAAACAATATAAATAGTATCCTGAAACACTTCAGAAAAATCCATAGAGTTTTTGATACCCTGTCATTATGGGAGCTACAGTAGGTATATGGGTACATGGGTATAAAAAGACAGAATAGTCTTTCTGCATTCTGACACCAACCTTCCTCTGGCTTCTCATGACTGCTCAGGAAAGTTACGGTGCAGTTCTAGCACTACAAATCCAGGGAGAAAATGGTTATACTCAACCTTGACTGACTGTTGACGACTTACCATAAAACTCTTCAAGAGCCATGGTCAGTACTATAATTTTAAGAGACTATATGGGAAGAAACAAATGTGCATCATGTAAAAGGAATCAAAATCTCTTAGCAGGTACAGATAGACAAGAATTATCCTATCTTGTGTGTATTTTAGTTACCTTAAAAATAATTAAGGCAAATAAATTAATTCGGTGCAGGCTAGCAAGGATACATGGAGTAGAGATGTTTCTTTCCATTCATGGGGTTTTCTGGATCTGTGTGTGAGAATATGAGCAGCTCAGGTCACTGTATGAAGTGACTCAGCAGAACCCAAGCAAACACAGAGCTTCACCACAAACTCAGTCCAGATTTCTCAGGCCACATTCTTTTACCTTACCCACTGGACCAACCTAGTGATTTCAAGACTGAATCTAAAGATATTATCAAACTGAGGAGCCCCTCCCTCTTTTCCAATTCACAGAAAAATTTTCAAGGCTTACTGCAGAGGCAATAAAATACAAATCCCTAAGCACTGGAAATCTTACACCACTACAGTTCCCAGAGTTTTATGCAAAGCTTGGCAATGGGCTGAATTCATGATTTTACTCATTTCAAAGTAGAATATCCTTATAGCTGAGTTTGTAATTCCTCTATCTGTATTCATATCACAAATGTAAGATGGACATGGGGCCCTCTTCCTCTGGCCCATCAGCCTCATGTAAATCACCAATTTGATCATAGCATCTACCTGCTAAAAAAGAATAATGAAAATAGCTAATAAGTTTTGACTTCAAATTACTTCAATAAATCTAAATAATCATTCCAGTTTGAGAACTCTAGACTAGTATTAGCATACATCTATTTAATTTTGGTTTTTAAAAATTTTAGTCCCACAGAAGTGAAAGACTTAAAGCTTTATGCGAATCACACACAGAAGAAATGCTAGGTAGACTTCTTCCACAGCTTCTACCACGCAGCTCCATGTTGAGACACAGCATCTGCTGTACAACAGGCCATCAAGAACAGTCTGTGCTTCCAATCAAGTTAACTAATTCTTTTTACATATTTTTCTGGGTAATAATACACATTGCTACCTGGACACACTCAAGGGAATACTGAATCAGCACCTCCAGAGGAGTTCTAACAAATGAAAGCTATCCTTCATTCTAGTAATAAAAGGATGCTCAACCATCAGGGATGCTAGTAGAAATACCAAGGGCCAATCACAATCCTGGAACAAAAAAAGAAAAAATATTAACAGAGTTAAATAGCTTCTACAATGTTTTGATCATTAGAAGTGATCAGAGCACCAAACAGAGGCATTTCACAGATTAGCCTTGAATATTCTCCAAGAGGAACAGTCAAACATAAGGTAAGAAATCAAACACTAATGTTTTTACTGGTTTTGCACCATGCCATTTCTACAGAGCTCCAGGCTGAAAAGATGGCACAATTACAGCTGTGTCTGTCTCCTGTAGGCTGTTCATCAGGCTTTCTATATATATTTTTTTTAAACGGAAAAAGAGACTTGTTCCATGAGCTCCAGAACCAATTTTGTCTGTTCTCCTATGCATTCCTCTCTCCAAGGGTGAAGGCCAAGTGCAGCAGACTTCTATTTCTCACATCAGCAGCATGACAATAGTTCTGATGCAAACAACATTACCACAGTACTACCAAATGCCACCAGCCTTTGGAAAACGTGGCTGCGACACTACTGTGGCACCAGAATACTGCTCACTCACTGCCAGTCTCAAGGCTGATGGGCAGTGATCTCAAATAGGGCCTTACTGTCAACCAGACATTTAAGAGGGTCTTTTGCTTGCAGGGCTCTGATACCTAACAGGGCATCACCTCTGGCTGTAGCAACACGATGTCTCTCCTGGAGATGGAGACCTGTTTTGCTTAAACTTGCTGGAATTTATTCTTTTTGAGACCTCTACCATATGCCAAGCTTGACAGAACACAACTGGCAAGTTCAAAAGTGTAGAGCAGGCACAGACAACCTCATCTACATACACACAAAGCATAGTAATAAGCCTCACTTCCTCAGGAAATCAGACTAAAAATGGCACAATCATGAAAAGCAAAGGTCTGTGCAAAATCCCATGTTTTAGAATTGGAAGCATAAGTCAATGTCTTGGCTAAATTACTTTTTGCCTTCCTATTTTCTGCTACGGGCTAACTATATGATAGTAAAAAATTAGAAAAGCTTTGTGTCTACCCAGTTAAAGTAACAAATAATCAGATGTTGCTCTGGAAGCTTACTATTTGAATATGGTTCTTTGGAGAGAGTAGATTTGTCACTTAATGGGACACTATCCACTACCTTCTGGTATAAAAATGTATGAAAGATCCATTTTGAAGAAAAGAAAAAGCAATACCTACTAGTCATTTCTTCATAATATTACTCTATAAATGAATGCAGAACCTGCCAGCAGTTAATACTGCCCTGAAGCACTGTGAATAAACATTTGTCTGGTATTAGGTACACACACACCTCCACATATAAATCAAGGTGCAATGTGCCATATAGATGAACAAGAGAAGAAAAAAAAATCCCTACCTTGTCCTATATTAGACATTAAGTGCTTCTTTTGATCACAAAATAACTCATAAAGCCTATCAAAAAGCTAGCACTACTCTCTCTGTCAGATAAAAGACATTTCACTGTAATTAAACTTCTGTCCAACTTTCCAGAAGATTAGGGGAATAAGTCTGACAGGCTCTATTTATATTTGTGACTGACACTCCTTGGGACATCCAAGGAAAAGAGAAGATGGGCAATAGATTTACGACACACTTCTGAGCTAACAGCACTTATGGAGATGGAAGGTTCTGAGCTTATCATCACTCATTTGTTGGGTTTTTTTAAATTAAAAAAAACAATCCCTGCTGCCCAACCCAAAAGCATTTTCTGTTCAGTTTGAAATCTACGTTCCCCAGCTTTTATTGGCTTAGGCTTTTATTTCATTTTTAAGCAACATGACACAGAGCAGGTTGTTTAGGTAAATCAGCTTTACATGATTTATATGAGTAAAGGTGGTAAAGAAAAACCCCATGTCTCTTAATAGAGCTCTGTGAGCACTTTGAGAAGGGAAATATTTTTTTTTAACATATTCTCTGTATCCCTTTTCACATAGGAAACTATATGTCAAAACACATGGCTGGGTTTCTGACACTAGGTGATGGGAATAAGGCATCAGTTCCAGAATCCCAACACCAGAAGCAAAGATTTACTGCTCTTCCATTTTGATTTGTGTCCTTCATCCTGCTCAGTACTAACTTCACCTTTGTGTTTCCTTGTATTTGACTTTCTACAAGATACTCCAATGGTCCAAAGTCAGTATCACACTTCAACAACAAAAGTAAAGAATAAATTATCACTTTGGGAGGGACCCCAAGAAACCAAAAAAGTACATTTTGATAGCCTGTCTTTAGATTTCAAGCAAAGATCAAGCCATAAGCAGCATCACTCCCACCCCAGAGGACAACACTGACAAGAAGGGAAGTTTTTCCTTACATTTCAAATTCTTTGCTGGGATTGTTTTAGGAAATCTCTCTAGAGACCCCAAATACGCTGATAGAATGCTGGAGAAATAAATATGCAGCTTTTCTCACATTCAAAAAAAAAGTGAAACTAGTACATAATTATTCTGTAAGACAAATGCTTACAAACCGTTTGGCCAACTTTCCACATTAGAAGCTACAACTATCAACTCTTCCTGAAAAAGTACAACATAGCAAGCCTACAGGATTCGCAGTCTGGGAGGAAGAATGTGTTTAAACTAGTGATGGCTGCATGGTTAAACTGACCCACTAATTAAACACCTTCCTTCCATTACCTTCTGGTAGAGCAGAGGAGGTACACCTCACCCAGCCTCGGTGGCCCTAAGCAATCTTCTTTTGAGCTTTTCAACCTTTGGATTGTTATCTCTGTTCTGCAGCTCCAGGATACTTCCCGCTGCTACTGCTGAAGGGATAATTTACTCTATTTACACAACTTGTAGCAACACACTCCAAAACAGCAGCAAGATTCCATCACGGCTATTAATGGCACTTTCAGCTACATTACTCTGTGATCCTGAAGTTGCCAAGAGAAGTGAGTTGCTGCTTAAGTGTTCAGTGCAAGGGTGACCCTCTCCACTTTACCCCTGCTAGCACCACAGGAAGGTTTTCCTCCCTGGCAAAACTAGCAAGCTCCAAGGGAGTCTACACAACTCAAACACATAAACAATCACCCTTAAAAGAAATTGATTTTAACCCACTGTTCAGGAAATTCAGTCCTGTGGTTCTGTGTCTAAAAGCATCCACTCTGAGATCGACAGCAAACGTGCATCATCCTCTGATCTCTGGGAGGCCTTCAGACAGTGGCAATTGCACAGGTTCCACAACACACAGCCTGTGCTGCAGAAGCAGGGCAGAACCAGGAGGAATATCAATGCAAAGGCTGATTTGTAAGGACGGAGCCTTTTTGTGGTGTTACGACCTCTAATGCCTTTTTAATAACAGGAACACTGACTAAAAAAAAAACAGTGATAAATGGAGAGCAGTTCAAGAATGGAAGAATGAGACAAAACAGCCTGTTTGGGGAAGCCACTGCCATTCGGAAACTGCTGTTACCAGAGTGTTTGCAGACCATAACACACCACCCCTTCTAGAGCAACGACACTGAGAAGCAGTTGAGCTAGATCTGTCTCCAGTTTTACAGAAAGGAATGGGACCTTATGCAGCAAATTGTCCCCTCATGATAGCTTTTCCATGCCTGATTTGTTTCCTGAAGTCAAGCCCTGCTTATATTCCGCTACATTAGCAATTAACTCCTGCTTTGCCACCAAGCATCTCCTCTTATCAAAAAGAATTGGAGACTATTTCTCAGATTGTAAGACAAATAGTAGCTGGCAAGTGTCTATCACTGTCACTAAAGGTACCATCACTACAAATAAAAACCACAAGACAGCAGTGTAAAGATGGAGAGAAAAATCAAGTTGCACAAAACCCTTCCAGGCACTCTTCTGCCCATCTATAAAAGCTGGGTGAGAACCCAACACATGGTCACTGTATGAAGACTCAGTTTCAGCCACTGAGGGAAGAAGGTCAGAGCATCATCTTTAACACCACACTCAAACCTTTTCTACTAAGCTGAATTTTGCACTGCAGCAACAGGTAAGCCAGAACTATGTGATTCTCCACTTCACTGCCATAAAACTAAATTCAGATGCCGACTTCTGATGGTGTTTTTCTTAAGCATCTACTAAATCATTAATTTTAATGGAGAAAATTAATCAAAGCTTCTTAGGGTAGGTAAAATTATTTTATCTTTGGGTTGCACATTGCTCTACACACAGGTAACCACCAGCTTTATAAATCAAACGTAGCAGTACTGAAGACTGAACACATTTCAACTGAGGACAAAACTTCAACTTACAGCTGAAAAATAATAGAAATCTGAATAAGTGCTGGGCTCAATCACTAGAGGGAGTCATGATCACATACTAAATTAGTGTATTGCACAGACTATTATAAACACAATTATGAAAGAAATAGAAGAGAAGACCATCAGCTAGATCTGGATGTCACTCAGGGAAAAGAGAAAATTAGATTTGTTTCCTTAACAAGGTTCTATTTCCAAAGACTCCAGACCTTCTCCTGGGATCTCTCAAATCAGCTGTAATAACAGGTTTTCAAAATTTATCTTATTGCCTACATTTTAAGACAGAATAAGGTATGTGACAGAAAAAGCCAAAATTATCAGTTTTGCAAATGACACGCAGCATTGCATCAAGAAAATGTGAGGATTTTAATTTAAGCAGCTTTACAGCCCATTTCACTTGAAATCAAAAAGTAATCTTAATCATGTTTTTATTTTTAAACTAAATTGGCACAATTACATCCAGCATGAAGAGGAACTACCAAAAGGCTGCTTTTGCAACAGATGATTCCCCTTGGCTGTTAATAAATTTAGGAAAAGCATTTCTCTGACAGGCTGGGGGAAGCTGCCCCCCTCAAAAAATAAAAAGTAAAAAAAAAAAAATCAGTAATCATTCTTTTATTTGATTATCTGATCAGTTGTGGGTTTGAGGGTTTTGGTTTATTTTCAATATATGAAATGTCTTCTTTATATTGGCAAGATTTTTTTTCCCCCCTTTCAACTTCTTAGCAAAAACCACAAAACAATTTGGCTGGCTGCACTGATGGGAATTTACACTTGGCTCACAGTTTTACAACTGACTAGACAGTTTCATTAACAGTAGCAGCACACACAGAGCTTTTAACACCCAGCTTGAATCCTGCCCACCCTTGGTAGAGCACAGCCCAGAACACCATCAGCTCTTGAACCAAAATCTACCACACGCCTCAGGTGACACATTAGCAAATGCAGCCCCAGACAAAGTAGGAGAGCTTGCCCAGTGCTCAATCACACAGTGTTTGACTCCTTTACATTCAACACGTTTACACCAGAGGTTGAAATTCTGCACAATTCTGTTGCTTAGACAAGGCAGCTAACACCTTGACAATGCAAAAAGTCCAAGAGACTTTCTGAAAGACCTCTAGAGGTTTGTTTTTAACAAGAACAGACAGCAAGTTCCTCATGTGAAGAAATAAAACAGTGTGGGAAGCAAGAATATGTGCAGTGAGAATGAGAAGCACTTTGTGGTATGCTGTGGAACCATATGAAGCAAGGCTCTGTGTAAGCAATGCAGTCTGGAAAGTTAAATTCTGGCAGACAAATTCATTTCCCCTACTAGATACCCACTCCAACACCAGGGCAAAGGCTTAAACACCCTCTACTTCCAAATACACACCTCACTCTATAAACAGACCAGTCCTCCCAAAGCCTATTGCCACCAGAACTGCAAACATACTTCTCCATCACCATCTATACAAACTGGTCCTTTAAGCAGACAAATCACAATCCTCAAGGCTCTTACTCCCTTTCCAACACCCAGGTGCCCACTTTGAACATTTCACTGTGACATTCTCTTTCAGATGAAACGGTCTGGGAAAGCAGCTCACTTCCCCTTGCAAACACTTCAGCTCATAAGATAAAGCTGGATAAACTCTTCACTGCATTTGCCCACAGCTCTTCATCTTTTTCTTCCTGGAAGGATTTAAGTAAGCAAAAAAAACCTTTTCATCAACATGAGAAAGAACAGAAGATAGCATGGAAAGCTCCACAGCACAGCAAGGAAATCTGAAGAGCTGTTCTCTCAGTTTTCAGTTCTTGTTTTCTTTCTCCATGCTTTAATACAGCAGCTACCAGCATCCACTACTGCTATCACTCACCTGTTTGTGATGGTGGAGTTCTGCTCCTTCAGCACAAGCTCCCTTTGCTGCAGGGCCACAATTTGCCTTGAGAGATCATCAGGTGTCCTATACAATTAAAACAAAACAGAATTTTTTAACAAAGCATTGGCTGACAAAATACGTTCTATGCATAACCATAAAAAAGGTCTCCCAGGGTCATATCCTGCACAAAAGTCTGTTTTATTAAAGTCATTGCTAAGTGCTGTAATCACCATCCAAGCCTGCTTAAACCTTCATACCAGATGAACAGACAGCTTATTGCTTTAAAACATTTTTTTTTTACATAGATAAGTGTTTCAAACCTCCTGCCTACCCTGGTGCTCAGCACAAACACCCAGGGGTGAGCAGAGCCAGCATTACTCTAATTGCTGCTCAGCCACAGAGTCTGAGTGCAGCATGATCACAGGATTATTACCAAGAGGGCAGGAAAGGAGGAAGTAAATGTACATCTAGATTGTACAATTCAACAACTCTGGCTACTTCTCAATGCCCTCTGATCATGTAGAGGTTCAGCTACAGCATAAGTAATTCCAAGCAGTGTTCCCACACAATTATTGGTGTGCTGAGTTCAGAGTTCTTCATATAAGCAGTGACTCCAGAGCCATGAGGGGGGAAAAAATAATAATAATCCATCAGCTCTAGCTAACACTTCAGATACCACTCTGATAACCTTCTCTTGTCAAAGAGATAAAACATTTCTACAGATCCGTTAGCAAAAGCTCTGCAGTTGTCAGGAGCAGGTTTATTTTTCCAGCAAATCCAAATTTGAATCCTTAAAGCTAGTGGAATGGGATAAAGACAACTTCAGTCTGGCAGTCCCAGTAACCACTATCCCACATCAACAGCCTCTGCAGGAGATAACTTCTTTTTGGAGATCTCTCTTTAAATCCTGGGTGTAGAGATACAACTCTAAATGAAGGTAGGTTATGAAAAAGAATACAAGATTTCTCTCTTGAGCCACCAAAAAGTTTCCCATCCCATAAGAGAAGCATCTGTATCACACTTCTCAAAGGAAAGGAAGTTGGAAAGGGCATCCTAGTAGGTACTGGGTACATCCTGTTGCTTCAGCAAGATGCATCACCCCCAAAGAGAGTGCCCCAAACCCTGAAAGGGTTTTTCCATAGGAAGCAAGTGGGAAGCCAGTTAACAGAGTGTGTTTCTACAGATTTCACTTCTGCAAGCGTCCCCCAAGATGCAATTCAAGGCTTCACTGTTGATGGCAGACACAGCTAAGCCTGGTCAGATTTTACATTGTTCAAATGCAGCCCTGGAATGAGGGACCTGCCACTCCCAAAGCTGAATAGGTAGAAGATCTGCCTCTAGCTTGATCAGCCAGATTCTAATTGAATCTAGGACTTAAAAAGCCATTTCTCTGATGATACCACTTTTGAGTGCACTGTTCACATACAGAAAAGGCATCACTTTTTCTCTTTAATCATCTGTCACTTCCAGCCACATGAAAATCTGTTAAACACTGAGCTGATGCACACAGTCAGGATTCAATTCTGGCAATTCCAATTCAAAGGTTTCTGCTTTTTGCTTCCAGAATTGCACACTTGGAGTCTTCCTCAGTAGAAATTTTTGAAGACTAATACCACTTGTGCTACATGCAAGTCTTAACAGTCAATATGTAATAAAACAGATGGACGTGGTCTCCCCTCAGACAATGGAGACATGCTGCAGCAGTCAAAGCAATCTGCCAGAACAGAATGAGACACTGTCCTTCAAAGCCACCACACTCACTGGCCATGGAAATGATGAGAAGCAGCTAAGACATCAACCTGACTAAAAAAAGAAAAGAAATTCAAATTCTGGCAGCAGAGACAAATTAATTTTAAGCCAACATGCACCTGGGTTTTCAAATGTGTTGCAGCACTAGATAACACTTCAAACTTCTGTAGCTGAGCCTGAAGGGATTCTTAACTCAAGCAGTTCCCCATCCCTTTCCTGAGGGCTATTTAATGGCTGGCACCAGAGCAGACACTGGAGAACTAATTCAGCCCAGTCTGAAGCAAGCCACATAACCCAAGAGCAAGGGAAAACCAAAACTGGCTTCTTGGAATCTCAACTGTGATGAGCTCAAATCTAACACTGCTCTAACTTTATTTTACGTTGGAGGACTTGGGTTCTTTCTGTGGGTATGTTAAATGAGAACATATGCCCAAAAGTGGAAGACAGTTGGTTTCACGTGCTCCACAGTGCCTGCAGGGGAGAAAATAATAGCAAAAACCCTAGAAGAGAAGTCTATAAAGCTACAATCTGATTTCAGCATGGGTTCTGTCTGCAGGAAGCAGACCTCTAACTCAGATTTTCCCCATGAATTAAGGAATAGATGTTCTCTTTTCACAATCATTTTGAACTTGAAAATTCTAGAGGTAAGGTAAGTATAAAGACAACTTTGTATTAGTGCTGATGAGAAAAAAAAATTCAGATTATGTTTCCCTTTCCACTTTACCATCTTTCACCTACTAGAATCACCAGAAGCTAAGAAACAAAAAAAAAAAAAAAAAAAAGAAATGGACTGGGTATGCTTAGTCAGTTTGGCAAAAAAAAATTGTAAGCAGACATTCTGATCTCAGCCTGGACAACCTTTGTAAAATTTAATGCCAAGTCAAGAACGGGGCTCTGAAAAAAAATGCAGCTTTAAATCTCTCATAATTCACCCAAACAGCCAATTTAGCACAAGGATAGTGAGTATCAGGCATCTCTCTGGCCATGCTGAGCACCAGCCCTCAATGCCAGTGTTTGGTCCCTGCATCAGTGAAATAATTGCACAGATTTTTGTTGAAAGAGAAAACTATTTGCCTTGACTTTTTTCTCATTTTCTCAGAAATTCATGCCATAATGTATTAGGACTGAGAGAACTGAAATTAATCCAATAGTAAAATGAGACTGGGCTATAAAAAGCCACAGATTTCTGTAATGATACCTACTGACAGCCTCCCAGTAAAAAACAATCATCCTCATCTGTTCAGCAATTGAAACCAACACCCAGCTTCCAATCTCAGCTTTAGGAATTGGCAGCTTTAGGTTTATACTTAGTTCTGGAAGATGTTTTATTGGCATTAGATACCTTTTTTTTTTTTTTGTAAAGTGGAGAAGGATATACATATTACAGAAAATAAAGTCAAAGGGTATTAAGCCCTCCAAAGAAGAGTTAACTCTATAACATTAAATCATGTCAGGTGATCAGAGACCCTTGCATGCACTCTGCTGCCAAACACCTTTATTGAAAGGTTTCAAAACCTGCTTCTGAAGCAATAAATCCTATCCTCATTGCATACAACCTGCCAAAAGCCAAATTTACACAGTTCCAAGTAAAGAAATGACACTGCATGTACAAAGAAATTAAATCAGGCAAGCTTCCAATTTGAAAAGAAATGGTCAACTCCCAAAGCACTGCAAACACCAACCAGCCCCCAGCACTGTCAACAGCCCCCTTATTTCACAGGTTTCTGAAAAACATGGGCTAGCTGGACATACCTTCTGCAAAGATCTGTTCATACCTTGTAGAACAGCTGATATCAAAACCAGTATTAAAAAGACAAGAAGTCTGCTTTAAGAGAACAGAGGTATAGAATTAAGAGCAGCAAGGTACAGACCTACCAAAACCACTTGAATCGCCACAGCTACGAGGGAAGTTTGAAACTGTCCTCACATAAATACACCCAGAGCTCCCTTTCTGAAAGGCTGTGGCTCTGTGCACTGCCACTGCTCACCCTGGCTCCCATGTCATGGTGGAACCCATGGAACAAAAATACCCCACACCTGGTTTGTATCAGCTGTGCAAACTCTGTAAATGGAACCCACACATTCAAAGGGACAATTCAGTAGCAGGGTTTTATTAAAACTGAATCATATACTATGTAGCTATAACAGTAACATGAAGAACAAATGACAAAGTGGATTACAAAATGTGGGTGCAGATTAAATCACTGACTTCAGCTCCTTTTTCCTGGGTAAGGCACAAGAAGTCAAAAGCTAGAACACTCTTCCTCTGTCCCACCATCCCATCGTGAGGCTGCATTTCTGAAATAACATTTAAGTAAAAATATTTTTTAAAAATAAATCAACAAGTAGGAGAATTTAAGCTTAATTTGGAAACAAGATTTTTTTTTTCCCCCCTAAATAAGCAAATTAATCCAGCATAGTTTAGCATCACAGTAAGGCAGGAGGGACAAAATTGCTGTTAACCACAGCTCTTTGACTTCCTTTGAAGTGCAGATAATTTGAAAAGGAGTAATTTAAGAATTATAAGAACCTAAAACTGTCCAAATTAAGTGAAAAATTAATTTAATGGGATGCCCATCCAAGTCACTCAATGACTTTTAAGTGCCCACTGGCACACTTTAACTTTTAAGAAGGAAAATGGCTTGTGCAATTTTTTTATGCTTTTTGTTTTCCATGCACACAACTGACATTTGCTAGAAAGTTCTGTTGAACTTCCATAGTTAAGGCCATGTTACCATTTCCACATAAACCATGACACTTACACATTGAGAATTAGCTGCTGAAGTAACATTAAACCAAGACTTGGTAAGCAGATGAAGACGTTAATATAAAAATTGAGATATTTTTTGATTTATAATTTATCAGAATGTCAACTTCTTATTCCTTCTATAAAACATTTCAAAATTCACAGCAAAAGAGGTTTGATTGTAGCTAGATATCTGACATTAAATTCTAACTATGGAAGTGAAAGACAAAAGTAAAACTAAATAGAAAATCAGGCATGTAGTCAACTCTGTTTGGAGCACTGTTCTTCAAATTTTTTTATTAAATTTGCTTGAAACTACCAAATTAATAATACACTTATAATAGTAAATTACTCAGAATTATTTATTTTTGGAAGTCTGTTGAGCTAATATTTCCCTCTCTACTTTTAACTCCATGTGAATATATGATAACATAGATTGGTTGTCTCAACTCAGTGACAGTAAATTGAAATGGAACATTCCCAGGTGTTTGGGAGAGCATTTTAGGTGGATCCATAAACTGTCTTACACTTCAACATAATTAACTGGCAAAGACCAGAAACAGAATTCTTTACTCAAGTGTTTGTTAAGAGAATCAAGGACAGAAAGGGAGGGAACATCTGCTTCTTTCTCTTTAATAAAAAATTCCAGGGGGTTTTGTTGGTGTTTACTTGGGGATTTTGTTTTGTAAAATCTGGATCTTGTTCCTTTTCTGGTTTTATGTATAAGAAACACAGGAAGATTTTTAAACTCTCCTCTCCCCAAGAAGGACCTTTCCTACTTTTAAAAATAATTTAATCTTCTTCTTAGGCAGGAAAACAACAGCTTCTGAAGAACAAAACAGAACGATAACATGACAACAACAGAAGATTTCTGGAAAGGCATTTTAGTTGGTTTAAATATTTCTGTGTTATTAGAAAGGCTGTGAAATGTTTTGAATAATCTCTTCCTGTATGCTTGAAGTGAGTCTCCTAAACCTCATTTTTGTGTATCTGAGCTCTACAACTGCTTTAACTCCTCTGTTTCTGGTTTACAGTACTCCCACTCATTTCTTAAACTTCACCAGCAAGTCCAAATCAGCTTAGCTCCCGTGATGACTTGCCCTTCAAGTAAGTACATCACATCACAATAATCACAACAGACTTGCCAAGACACAGTAACCTCCTTAAGTTTAATTTGGTCATATTAACTCAAAGTTTGTATCAGAAAACTAACTTGCTCAATATCCCTTTCCCCTCAAAATGCATCACCTCCTGGGGAGCAGGTCTTAGCTCCCCTTCACCAGACTAGAGGAAAACATTCCACTAAAATCTGGTGTCCAGGCCTGGAAGTTCTGAGAGTTAAGATTCACAACAGCACTTCTGCAAAAAAGCTCCTTCAAGCTCCAGTGCAGGTAGTTACACTTATTTGTTAACACCTTCATGCCTACATCCTCCCTTCAAGTTGTTAACTACATTAACTAAACCATGTGGGTAGGGAATCTGATACATACATTGTGCACAAAAATAAATTCTCAAAACACTAAGAGATGTCAAAAAAGCAAAACTAAGCTATAGCTTAGGCTGTTCTCCAATAAACAGCATACTTAATTTATGTAAAAAGTGAAGAGAGGAAGTCTGTAGTGTAACTGAGAGGAATAAGCAATCTCAGCTTCTGAGGTTCCCTTCATTTAGAAAAGAAACCTCACAATTATGTATAGATAGAATCAACAAATCCAGTTGTTCTTTACCAAAGCAAATGTCCCCATTAACCACTTGAAGCAGAACAACTTATTTGTAAGAAAACATTTTAAGTGTTTATAAGCGTCTTGACAATTCTAAAGACTATTGATATCTCTTTTGAAGCAACTGCAAAATTAGCAATTAAGCTAATCAAGCCATAATAAAAAAAAAGGAAGAAAACTCTTAGATTCCAGTCAATAGACTTTATTAAGTTTTAATGAAAAAGAGTTTTTCCTCCCAAAGTTAACAATATGGCCTCATAACAACCAATCTTTCCAGTTTCATTTCTACTTTAAAGATACACTTACAAACGCAACAAGATAAAATTAATCTTACTTTTGAAAAGAAATTAATTATTTGGTGGGCATTTCAACATTCCAAACTTCTTTCTGATCCCTTGCTAACAGAAAGCACAGAACAAACCACTGAAACTTGGTGAGCTCACGCACGGCACAGAGGAATGTAACCTTACAAGAGGAAAGCTCTGATAGACCTGGAGGAGAGGGAGTGTATACACAGTAGCATCAAGCCTGCTGATTTGGAAAGCAAGATAAAAATAGTCAGGTTGGGGTTTTTCGGTTGGGTGGGTTGTTTTTTGTTTTTTTTTTTAAATCTTTACCCAGAAGTCAGGTCACTGCATACTGAATCCCATGACATGCGATTTAGAACTTTGAGAGATCACAGTGAAACAAAAGCAACTTTTACAGTTTGATTGCAAAAGTGCTAGAGCCCAAGGCTGAGCTTTTCACACAGCAGGCACAGAGTGCTGCCTTTCCAAAAGGGGCCCAGCTCACACAGATCATCTCTGCAGGCTTCCAGGCTGCTCTTCTCTGGGTGCAATCCAAAGACAGCAGAACAAATCTAACTGCCCGCTGCCAATGAACTGGCCATCACTGGCTTTGCTTGGTTCATTTTCTGCCACTAAAGGCCTGAATCAGCTTGCTGAAATCCCCCCTTTCCACAAGAAGCTGTTAGAAGCTCAGCTGTCTTCTCATCAAAACACATCCTCAAGCCCTCCTTGAACTCAAAGCGCTACACTCTGAGCTGGGTAACGTCAGCCACATGGAAGAAGCAATATGGGGACTGAAGGGTGAGACATCAACTGTCAGTCTGGCTCTCAGAAGATCGGTGGGAAGTCACACTACCTATGCTGCCAGAAAGCCACCATTATGTCATCAGTTTGGGGTGGATGAGTAATTGTATACGAGGTCTCAAAGATTCCTTGTACTACTATCAGGACTAGAATTCATCAAGAGTCAAAACTAACCTATGGTTTAAACAGGGAAAAAGACGTACTATGGCAGAGAAAGTGGATAAGTAACAAGGGAAACAAGAGAGTTAACTAGAAAACAAGAATGAACTATCTTGAACTCCCACTAATGACAAGTGTATCCCCACACAAGCTCAATTTGTACTTCTGCTAGCCCACAGGGATGCCCTGGGGTTGCTCCACTGTTTCACAGTACAGCACAAGGCTGACCACTTGGGATGACTGGGGTAAACCATGCTTGTCATTCCACTCTACTCAGCTGCCGCTCTTCGGGTATTCTGGCACACAAGCTAATGATTTGTAGAATAAATAGGGAATAATTTTTAAAAGTATTGACTCAAAATCTTACTTATGCTTGATATTTTCAAAACAAGCAAAGCATGCTTTGCCATGCCCTGTTCTTGACTCTCCACAGGAACGAAAAAAAGAACCACCACACCACACAATCTTTTTGGTATTATGATACAGATGAAATCAATTCCTTCTTGCAGTATGCATTGCTCATCTCACATGGAAAAAAATGGAGAGAGTCTACATATTTCAATCATGCTGTAGCACAAAAGAAATTTCCTTTGGCTTAAATTCTGTTGCATAAAATGAAACAGTTTATAAAGGCCACAAAAAGCCATTTACTATACAACTCAAGAAACAGAGGAGTGTATCTGCAAAGCTATTAAATATTCTGTATCCTCTGTTTACCCATATACAAAAACAAACAGTTCTTAAGGTCTTGCCTTTTTCAGGTTATCAAGGAAACACAACAAACCTATTGTACTTATTAATCCATAAGAACCAGTCTCTCCAAAATGGTTTCAAACCATTGTTTGGTATTATGTAGGAAAAATGCTTGGTCTCTAGCACCAGAGACCTCCTACAGCAGCATCCTGCTCCAAGGCAGACAGCACTACCCACAGCACTGTGTTCCCACCCCACTCTTCCCTAGTTTTTCACTGTATCTCATCACTGCTCCATCTCTTCCTAAAAAAATCAGAAAGTCCTTTACTGAGGGTGATCCTTAAGTACCTTAAGGATTCATTCACAATCCGTTTGAAATTCTAAACCAATTACAGCTCTGTACTATTCAAGGTTCTAAGATGACATCTGTGGGTAACAACTCTATTTTGCTTAACCTTTCCCCCCAAAAACTAACACGGATTAGAGATCAAACAAACAAACAAACCACAAACACAAACTTCTAAAGCACCTTTGAGGTATTTACCAGCAGCAGCACAGAAGTAGTGAAGTTGAAAATTACCATGAAGGATTTTCCAAAATAGCTGTTGCTCCTTCACATGCTGGAGTAGATATCAGTACGATCTTCACAATTAAAGAAGCAAATGTTTTTCTTCTCAATTTGCAATTTAATTTAGTGAGTATAATTATATATTAATGATGCTGCTGAAAGGAAATTGTGGCATATAATTTTGTACCTACTGCCCTTAAGATGTAAACGGATTTAATACTGTAATGTTTTGTTTTACTGCAGCAGCAGCAAAAGCTATTTTAAGTCTTTTACCCCATCACAAACCTAATTTGAGGAAAAAAAAGACACCTAAAGGGAAAAATAATGCCATGAAATGAATAAAATATCTTGTTCTAGGAAGTCATAGCTAGGGTAGTTTTTCCCTATAGTTTCCATTTGTCAGTGGAGTTGGAAAATTACTGACAACCTAGAGTTGGGCAGAGTGAACAGTGTGAACTATATGCTGGGAAAAACTTCACAAGGGGGCTGGAGAGTGGACCATAAATCCAAGTAATCTAAAGAACAGAATCACAGCACAACACCAATATATTTATTCTAGCCATGTGGGTATTCCAAGACTTCCAAGGCATTTGGTTAATTTTAAGTAAAAAGCCAGAGTGAAATATAAGCTCATTGGAAACAAACTCTGAATAGACAGATGCTGTATCTTTCAAAAAGATACAATTCAACAGAGGATCACTAGAAGCTCTGAAAACTATTCCAGGCCAGTTACTGGGATTCCATGAAGCTGGGCAAGTGTATCACAGCCAAAATAAAAGTAGAAAAAGGAAACTTTCAGAAAATCAGGCAGAAACTTGTCCTTCTACATTACAAGTCAATGAATAAAAGCTAGTTTGGAAACTTGCTCCTCACGCAGCTGAGGGCCAGGGATGGCTGGTTACAACAGAAGGATCTCAGGTAAAAAACTTAATGCCTTAACTTTTAACTAGGCAAGAATGTTTATGCAAATAAACAGACTTGAGTTAGTAATCCTGACATAATTTTACTGAATTTCTGCCAGGCATTGTCAAGACATATGAAGACACTCAGACCAGCCTCGAAATGAGACAACATCAGCCTCTTTTCAAGGAAGGAGTGGAAAGAGGAGAAAAAGAAAAAAAAAGAAAAAAAAACACCCACCACAACTCCCATTTATCCAACACACCCTTCTGGCATAACTTCTACCCACAAGGAAATTACTAACACAGAAACATCATTGTTACAGATGACCAGAGCTTCTGTCTGATAAGAAAGGGAGCTAATACTGTAACCAAGACTTGGGCACTGACAATGTATGTGTATTTTACAGATTTCACTAAATTGATAGTCTTGTTCTTTTAACACCTGTCTGAGATAATCCTTGCAGAATATTAATTTGCCCAGGTTCTTGTATTGTTTTCAACATCTTTACTGATCATGTTGTTTCCCCAGACTCTTATCAGCTGAAAATATTAGCCAGCAGTAACACAAAATTTCTAATCTTGAGCAGGAGGAAATACTATTAATGACTGCCTACAGGTCCCTGTGAGAGCCTAGATCATCTTTTAGGCTACTTTTATATAAAGTGATTTGACATCCCATATATTGTTCTTATTTACTTCTGATTACAATCACATACCTCTTCAATCTCAGGGCAGGAATGGCCACTTTAAACTGCTACTTTAAGCTACAGTAGAAGTTATTTCATCTGTTTTTTTAATATCAGCCAATAACATCAGTCACGGGTAAATTTCTGATGACAGTTTTAGAATGAAAGCACACTGCTTATATGTTCAACTGGAATGCTAAGTTATTTTCAGACAGAAAATTGAGGTTAAGCCTGTTGCTTCAATTAATTAAAAGCTATCCAAACTCAAGCAAAGATTATTTCAAAGCTTTCACTAGATTTCATTAGAAAACAGACAAAAACAAGGCCTTAATTTTAGAATCTGAGGCACAAATAGTTTAAGCAATCTGACTAGAGACACTCAAAAAAGTCTACCCCACTGGAGACGTCCTCCTCCAACGCAAGAAAATGTAACCACATATTGATTTAAAAGAGGACTCAACCTCCCAACAATAAGAGCTATGCCCTAGATCTTTTGTTTCTTAACTTGCTAGGCAGCCAGGTATCAGTAGGCCACACTCATTTTGAGTGCCATACTGATAAGTTAATCCTAAAACATTAGTTTAAATCCCAGCTTTTTGCTTAGTCCAGCCTCACATTTAGCTATCACATCATTTCCCAAGGAGTTCATTTACCACTCAGAACCTGTTGCTCAGTTACTGGTTTTAACAAATCCCTAAGTACGTGAGCTCCCTATCTACAACCCCTGCACCATCTGGCTCAGACCTCCCCACTTAATGAAGCACATTTCTCACTCAGCTGTCCACAAGCTGGCAAGTGAGCTTAACTTCATGAAAACGAATTACACACATCCCCAGACACATGTAAATAAAACGAAGACATTTCAGATTTACAGGGCTGCCTTCAAACCCTCTCCCCCAGCTCAGGGAGGATTAAAAAGGACTTCAAAGAAGCCTGAGTTCCAATTAAAACACTGTGACCACCCCGGGGATGCAAAAATATTCCTCTGATTAGCGAGATGCACTCTTTGAACTGTTTAGCTAAAAAAAGCTTTCAGAACTTTAAACAAATGCAGTAATTCTCTCATACTTTTTTTTTAAGTTTCTAAATTTTTCATATTCAAAGTGAAGGACAAATAACATTTCAGACCAAAAGTTTTATGGAAGCCCTTTCACACATCAGCTCTAGGCATCTACTAACAAACATAAGACATGCTGAGACCTAAACACTGCAGTCCCAGGACAAACCAGATGACAGAAGCTGTTGCTGCAGTGGTGCTGGGACCCCAATATAACACACAGTATGAAATCCCAGTCCCATCAACCCTCAAAACCATTGTCTCTCAAGGACAGAGCACATCAATCCCACCTCATTTGGAAATCCTGCTTTCTATCCTTAACATCCAAAACTCCCAAGCCACACATATAAAATGTCTCATACCCAAGTCCTTTGACACACCGTGGCAATAAAACAGTTGCCCTCAGCCGTGGCAATAAGGACAGATTTAAATAAAATCCTCTTCCTATGCTTCCCACAATAAAAAAAGGAAAGAAACAACTCACCCCACTCCCTCAGTCTCTCATTCCTGAAACCAGAGTTGGGTTAGCCACTCCAAAAGTTTTAACATCAAGAAGAATGATGAACATTAAGAACAATTGCTGGGGAAAATAACATAGTCTTAGAGCATGCCAAAGCAGTCAGAGCTAAGTGGATATAATAAACCTGCCTGCAAAAGCCAAACCCCAACTTCCATCATCCATAAATAATGAATAATTTATGTCAGAAGGAAACAGAAGCAGGCTTTAAGACTTGTTCATAGAAAGTGGAACTGTTCTAGTGTAATCGCATTAAAGATGTAAACAGCAGCATTTCAGCAATTACTGTTCTCCTTCTGCCAGCTCGCTCTCACAAGCTGGTACGACAGCTCAGCTGCCTGCACCCAGCACAGGGTCCAGAGCAGCCAAAAGCAGTTATGACTTCCCTGTGTCTTTCCCACAGGCTCCTGTGACTGGGATTAAGATAAGGCCTGGACTGGTGTCACAAGTACTTTTGACAGCATCTTGGCTTACTGATATCTGCTTTTAGGCACTTTCAACGCCAGAAGCTACTTCAGGAGGTACTAATGAAATTTGATGATGAAGTGTTTCTAAAATTAGAAGTGTATTGATGGAAGAGAAAGCACTCCTCTCCATTAAAAGAAACAAACATCCCTGTTTCACACCATTTCTGCATTTACATTTCTCTTCAAGATCTTATTTCTTCACACTGTACAGCAGTGGGGACTACCCACAACCAGTTACTTCTCCTTTAGTGATCAGACAGTACAGAACCAACCAGGCAACAATAAAGAGTCCAAACCCATCCTTCTAGAAGTCTTCACAATGTCTACTCCACTGGAGACCTCCTCCTCCTGCTCCTCCAGGATCTGCAGCTTCCTGATTCTCTTCATCACTGGTGTGACTGCAGTTTTGTACAACAGCCCCACACTTGAAGAAATGGCCCATCAGATATTCCTGACTCCTCAGAATCCACTTGAGCTTGATTGGGAAGGTACTGCAAAGCATTTATAACCCAAGTATAAAATGGGAGCCCTAGTTATACAAGAAGCATTACATAACTCAGATGCTAAAGGTGTCTGCTTCAGACAATAGTTTAAGTGGGCAAGCACAAACAAAAGCTGCAGCTATTAAACCACTGAAAGATTTAAAATTGCTGGTGCAGAGCTACCTCAGTTAGCTTCTGTCCTCTTAGGCCTGTCTGAATTCTCCAGTTTTCCAGTAACATTACTGCGAAAAATTTTAATTTACTTCAACTATTCTGGGTTTGTAACTTGAACATTTGCCAGCTAAAAGCATTCTCCCATCTCAGCTCAACCCTCCTCCCTCATAAAACTCCCCAATTCAGAAGCATCTCAAAAAAACAGAGCCAGAATTACACATTTCTTGTAGAACTTGATATCTCCACTATGTTTCCTTCTTAACCTTTGCAAAGAGAGGATTTAAACGAAAACACAAAGGCATATGGAAAACAAGTCCCTCTGCTCAAAAACAGCTTTGCAAATGCAAATGCTTATAGAACACTTGGCCACATGCTGTGCATTTACTCTTTGCAGAGCCATGTACGAAGTCTAGGATTTCTGAATTACCCAAACTTTTTTTTTCTACCACATTTACTCTAATTTTTTTACAAGAAAAAATCTGCACACAGCATATGACAGACAGAAGACACTCTTAAAAATCTTATAACTAATGCTTACACATGCAAAGAGCATTTTGTAACCTTGAGTAAGATGACTGACCAAAAAAAAAGCAGCCACACCTTTACATTCCTTTTTTTTTGTGCAAGGAGATGAACTTCTCAATTAGTGCAAACAACACACAACAAGAGTTCAACAGTACAAACCCCCCCATGAAACCAATACCTTTCTGCATGGGCACCTTGCTGCCCTCTGCACCTGCTTCAGAAAGCTGAAGTCAAACAAGCAGATACATCCTCTACTCCTTTTTTCCACAGAGGACCACTTTCAAAATCCTGAAGGAATGGGCACAATTACTGTAGCGAGAAATTCAAATATATCCTACAAAGAAACTTTTTGCTTCAAACCCAGGGAACTACATAAACAATCACAAATCCCATGTGCACATCCACCAGTCTGTAAAACTATCCATTTTTTATCAGGCTTAAAATAAATGCTCAAATACAGCTCCTCAGAAAGAAGAAACGAGAGCTGCCTATTGATTTTGTATCAGGGCTACCTCAGAATAGAAGGGGAAGAACATAATAGTTGAAACAAATGTTGCCCCCCCATCCTCCCTGCAGAAAGCACAAAGGCTTTAAAAAACACGAAACCAGCTCAACTGTATAGTTACCCTCTGAAAGGCCATCAATTACTTAAATTGGGCTGTGTGGCAGGGAGGAATAAAAATGAGACGGGGTCAAACCAGCTCTGGAATTAATTTGGGAGAGAGAGGGTATATTTCAAAAGAGGGAGGGTTTTTATTCTCGCCTTCCCTCCTCCCTCACTCTCCAGCAATTGTCATGGCCCGAAGAGACAGCAGAAGATTTCATTAATAAATTTATTTCAACTTTCTTTTCAATGGTGCTAAAAATGTATGCAAATCCATTCATAATTAGGTTTAAAAATTCCATTTCATGGGATAATCAGACTTCAAAAAACTCAATTTTAGTTTTAATCAGATTTTAACAAGGATATTAAGTCCATTTCGTTCAGAACAGGGAGAAACAGTGAATTTAACACAAAATGTATTCAAGCTTAGCCCTGGGAGATAATTAAATAAAATTAATTTGGCAAGGGTTGTCTGTAAATGGAAACGCTCCAGACAGCAGAGCACATTTCTGAAGGAAACAAAAGCAGTTCATTACTGTACAAACAGATACAAAGCTTATTGTTCAGACAGAAGGGAATCGCAGCTCTTCCACAGCAGCAAGACAACCTGAGCCCTCAAGCTGCCTCTGACAAACACAGCAGTTTGTGGAGGAGGAGAAGGTGGTTATTTCCTTCTTGTTTCAGCTAAGTCCCTAGCACAGCAAGGGTGGAAAACGCAGGGGACAGAATATACAAACCTAATGATCACAAATCAACAGGCACAGGAAAGGATAAGAAACAACCCAGTGAGAGCTCCTTAAAACTATGAAAATTCACATGCAATTTCAGGCTGTCAGTAACATTCTTGTCAGACACAATTCTACTGAATGCCATGCACTAATTTAGTCCCTACACCATAGATCTGAATAAAACTTAATGCCAAAAGCATCCCATTCTCCCTGATAAAAGCCAGGGACCAGTATGGACACTAAAACTTTGGTAACTGTCCTTCTGACATTTGGCCCTTCTGAACTGAAAACATTTATTTTGTAGCCCTTACAGTCTTCAACACAAAAGTGCAGTTCTTTTAACACTGCACATTACCAGATTTGTCTGGCATTTAATGACTAACATCACACTGTACTAGAGAATGTTCATGAAAATCACTTCTGGCAAGTACCTAACCAATGTGCACCATGAAAACAAACCTCAATGGCTGACACTAAAGCAAAGTTAAGGGGTTAATTTATATCCTCCAAGCTTTTCCCCAACATTGGACACCCTTAAGATTCAGCTGGACAAGGTGCTGAGCCATCTTGTCTAGATTGGGCTTTTGCCATGAAAGGTTGGACCAGAAGACCCTTAAGGTCCTTTCCAATATGATTTTCTGTGAACCTCTACTGACCTAAACACACTAGACAAGTATTTTAGAAGAAAAGCTATTTAAATATCTGACTAGAGTCAAAAGACTGAAATAGGGTATTTATCTTTAGCAGTTAGAAGAAGTCATATAGATATAAGCACATGCATTTTCCAAGACCTGTATACCCAGTTGGAAAAAAAAAAAAATTTGAGCACTTTTCACTCTTCCTCTCTACCAGCCTTCCAAATCTATCAGTTATTATGAAGTGCCAGATGCATTTCCCCTTGCCAGCTCCTTGCAGACAGGAGAGCCGATAGGTGTTCTGTCACCTTGACAAGTGGACCAGATATCCAGAAGGCAGATGATGTCTTTGCCAAAGTCACACTGGAAACAATCAGGCCTAATGAAAGGCTTGTCACAGAATAGGATGGATGCCATCAACCTTGGCTGCTAAATTTGCAGAAAACCACCTGAAGCCACAAAGCTTTCAGTCTACTGATACAAAGAGCATACAGACAGAAACGTTATCTAGGAAAACAGAGTGGAAAAAAACTCATAACTAGGTTAAAGCATCATCATCTTGTGGAGTGAGTCAATAGCAGAGCTGTGAACTAACACCAAAAACTGTCCAAGCTAACTGATGACTCCTCTACATGAGGACACTGATCCTGAACACATTCTCAAATCCAGACACCCCATTTCTGTCCTCCTTAGGACAGAAATCCCAATTTCAACCCCTCACTGAACAGCTTCATGTGTACCACAGAAACAGAATGATTGTTTCATTAAAACAGGAGAGAAATTAACTTGCTCAGCAGGGTATAACTCAGGAAAATCCAGAATTTCATATTTCTTCCTACCCAAAAGATTGATCTTCCTTTCACTACACTGTTCATATCAGAGTGTCTCTGGAAAAGAGTTTAAACAAGTAATGAGAATTCAAAAGCAATTCCAGCAAGAACAACTTGTGCTAGAAAATGGTTCTTGCAATAGTTGCTCATTACTCCCCACAAAGAGGCCTAGGAATTGTTAACTTGGGTGATGAGAGAGCAGAGAATAATGCAGAGAAAGGGCGTCGGTAAGACTGAGTCAAAGTGGCACTTGAAAAGGAAAGAAGAGATGCTTAAATCTCCCGTAAATGCATTTCTAGGAAAGCCCAAACAGTGCCTACCCTGGCTGGGCTCTCTGTCAGATCCTATTTCCATTTACAATGAGAGGCAGTAAAAGTTGAGCGCAGCTTCAGTGTGCAGAGGTTTCTAACACACTACTGAAAACACATCATCCTCTTGCAAGAATGCTGTTCTGCAACAGCCATGACTTCATTAGGAGAAACGTTTCCCTGCCAGGTGATGACCAAACTATGTGCCAAATACATTTTGGTGCACTAGCAGCCACTAGGAAAAAAAAGAAACCAAAACGACAGAAAAACAAAAACAAACAAACAAAAAAACTAAACCAAAAAAAAAAAGGAAAAAATAAGCTTTGCCAAAGCACTCCCTGCATCTCAGATGAGCGGCAGGGATGGAAAGAAGGATCCCTCCACCTCCACAACTGCCTTGGCTACGTGGAATAGTTGGGCATGTTTTTTCTGCTGAGAAGGCCTGGCTCCATTTTCTACAAGTTATTCTGATCCCACAGAAAGCTTAACTTGAAAACAGGAGTCCCGAGTTCTTATTTCAACTGTCCAGGTCACCACTTTGAAAATAACCTCCAGACACCAACTGATTCCAGGCGTTCACTAAACACAGGGATCCACTTAGCCCCCAAACCTCCCATCTCTGCTTTCAAAATGGGAATCTTTCCAATTATCACAGGCCCAATTCTCCTGACAGGCTGGTGCAGTGTCTGCTCTCTTTCAGGAAGCTCACTTCAGGCTGGGATTTCCAGCTTATAGTTCCTCCTCATCAGTACAGGGAGAACACAGAACCAAACCAACCTGTGTAACAATTAGCAGCAAATTACAGAGAGAGAGAAGCAGCAACACAGTAAAATCAGATCACAATGTTAAGACAAAAAAATGCTTTCCATTTTATCTCAAAACTGCAAGAGAAAAAGGCATCATAGCAGCAGTTTAAGAAGCTCACTTATAACACTTCATAACTTTGTTTCATACTGTTTTAAATAAGAAAGATTATAACCAAAAGAATATCAAAGCAAAACATTTTTCTATTTATTCTATGCATGGAGTACATAACACTTCCCATCTGCAAAAGTGTTTACTTTTTAAAAGGTGGAGGGACACCTTATAAAAATCTTCGTGCTTCAGTAAAATCCATGCTGATGAGAGTTAAACCTTCATTCTAGAAGTCTGCTTCATGTCTTGCACGCAACTCTGGATTTTCCCATCTAGACCAGGCAGGATACCACCATCTCTGACACTGGACCAGAGATGGATTAGTGAATAATCCAATCCAACGTGGCAATTTCTGTGCTATAAATTACTTTAAAATAACAAACAACACTTATGTTATCACAGCTAGTTCAAGAGAACCTTGGGGCATTTACCACGTTAATCTTTTAACTCATAACATTTCAAGTTCACTATGCCCTTTAAGTAATGTTTGAAAATGTTGTGCAGTGCTTTTGCTACTACAAGGCACATTCCTTTATTTCCTCTCCCAACAATGCATTCACCAAAGTATAGATACAAGCACATTCCCTTCAATAACATAGCTTGAGAGCAAAGAGAATATAGTCCAGGTAAAGATATGCTTTGGTCAAAAATACTGGCAAAAAGGTCCTAAGGGAGGAAAGATTGAAGCTTAAGGACAAGGCTTACATAATAATACCACAATGCATTTCAGCCAGCTTGTTGGAATTAGGAGTGTTTTAAAGACACTAAAACATCAGAACATTTTATGTTCAGACATTTCCAATTTTCTCTCACCCCATTTTGATGTTGCTACCCTATTACATACAATTAAAACTGAAAATTAGACCTCTCCTGGCTGATCCAGTACAGAACTCCTGCTCTGATGACAAACCAAAGACAAAGGATTAAAGAGGCACCTTCCTAGCTACCATCAGAAGTATGAACCCTTGTTCCAGGCACTGATGAGGTTAAGCACTCGCCAGGAGTGAATAATTTTCAAAGCACCATCAAGATAACCTGCACCAAATAAGCTCAGAAAAGCTTCTTGGATGATACAAATCTTATTTCAAGTCTTATCTATGCTGGTAGATAAACAATTCTTAATAGTTCAGCAAATTTTTCAGCAAAATGTGTATTTCTCAGCATGAACAAAGGTCAGCTGTTCTCACATGGCAGGTCCTGGCCCACAGTTGTTGTTCTGTGGGCAGAAAGTCAGACATGGCTGTCTAAGATTCAGCCCAGAACTGGAGCTAAACTATAGTAACTGCTCTATCACCCAACAACCCCTTCCCAGACAAAAAGGGGGAGAAGGGAAGGAAGAGGAGGTTCAGAGGTTGAACTGAAAATGGATTTAAAGAAACATCCAAACTAACATGAATTCCAGCATGAAGGAAACTTACACTCGGCACCGCAAGGGTACAATAGTCACAAGGAACAGGAAGGCAATCCTCAGGAGCAGGAGCAGCAGGATCATGAGCCCAAGCAGGAGACCCCTCCTCCTCAGCAACCTTCTCCCTTTACACTGAGCATGACATTCATGGGACGGGACACACCTGTAGCCAGCTCAGGTCAGCTGCCCAGGCTGACTCCAAACTGCCAATGGCCTGAAGACTGTGGCAGGCCTGTGATTCTATCCCACTGAAACCAGGACACTGGTCTACTTTTATTCATTAACCCATCCTCCTTTCCCAGCTGCAAGTTTCAGAACCCCAGTATTACACAATGCCTGCAATTCCAAACTAAAATACACTGCTCCACTCTCCCTGCTCCTGAGGCCCACTCCCTTGCTTGCACATTGGTACATGAGCACTCACATAAAGTGGGACTGGAAAGGAATTTTTAGTTTAGGTCTTGTCTAGTCCTTTGCTATTATGAACTCAATTCACCTCTTCCATAACCTCATGAGCTTCAACCTCGCAGCAGTAATTTGTGTCCTCTTGACTCCGCAGGAATCTGCATTCAGGACTTGGTCTTTCTAAAAGTTAGAAACTCCTTCTAGCTATATTCACAGCAGGGTTACAGTGACTGGATTTAAATACCAATGCTAGTCTGGAGTATAGATGGTTCTTTTTCTCACTGGTACTGATCCCCATTTGGTCTCCTCCCCTCCGTCCATGTATTTCTTGGCAGCAACTGCATCTCCTGCCAGCCTTTGCCAGGAGTCCAGTCCTTCCATCCTCCCCTGGTTCAGGGGGCTCTTGGATTCCTACCAGCAACCCTTTTCTGCATTTAGTTCCTACTGTTTTCCTCCACAGTGGCTGATCAGAACTCTGAGAATCATCTCCCAGCCCATCTACAGAGGCACTTGAACACCTTCATCTCCATGGAATTCTTCCCTTGGTGAATCCTACATGTAAGAATTAACAGCCATCCTCTTCTAAACAAGTACACAACTTCTTCTAGTACTTTCCATTGCATGTGCTACATTTTACAAAAGAAGATTGCATTCAGCTCCCAGTTCCGTGGTGCCTTGTGCTTTGCTTCACTGTATTTTGTCCCACTTCTTCCCTCTAATCCTTAGGGTCACCCAGTTCTGCGTATCCAGCTTTTCTGTATTTATGAATCCTCTGAACTTGGCATCATTAGCAAAGTGTTATCAGCACACACCAAATTTCTGCACCAAAACCATTAATGGAAATACTAAATAAAGCAGATCCCAAGGCTAATCTTTGAGGAATTCTACTTAGCCTTGCATTTTCCTTCCAACAACACTAAATCTATCCATTCTTAAACATTCCTCATACACCCTAAGATGATCCTATTAATTTCCATCTTCTCCTACATGGTTTATACTTTCCCAAGTAAATGGCTCTCTTCATCAAATGTTTCAGTGAAGTTCTAATAAATACGATCTATTGTGCTTTGTTTGAGAAGATAAATTCTCTAGACAACGAAAGCTGTTAGGTTAGTCTGGCACAATCCATCTTGGTACTCCTTGATCCAATGAAGAAGGTAGATCCCTTGCCCTGTAGATAAAGGCCATGCCCACCAGTACAGGGGAGTAGCACAACACAAGTTTTAAAACTTACTGAAGTGTTTTGTTCTTCTTCGAGCTAGAAAAGACCTGTGTGTTTTGAGAAGGGTTTTGAAAAAGGCATTGCTGTGCTAAACCAAAATCATCCTCAGTAAGGACATTCAGGATCCACTTTTACATTTTTGTTTAGAACTTTCCCTGCAAAAACAAAACTTTGGGGATAACTGAGGTGCAATGCAGAGCACATCTAAGGGACAGAGAAGGCACAGCACATCAGCAGCCCCAGCAGACAATTCAGAACTAAAATACCAAAATAGGAGTGGAAAGATAAAACTAAAAATGAGCTAGAGATTATAGTGGTTATTGGGTTTGTGAAAATGACCATATGAGAGGCTAAATCAAAATCAAGCACAAGCATTTGAGCTCTCTGGCAGTAGCAAACCACCCCCTTGCTGATTAGTCTCTGCTATTTAAATGATAATTTCACTTTAAGGGAAACAGGACTGCTTAATGTAAGGAAAGTGGCTCTTTATAAGAGTGTCTGTATTTTTGAAAGCTTCTCCTTCACAGCAGAGTGAGCACCAAAGTTCAACCCATTTACACATAACATGGGTCACTACATGCTGGAAGAAAGCAAGCTACTTTTACTCAGCTGTTTTCCAACAGCATCTCAAACACTGCTTGCAAGAAATATGGCAGCAACAAGCAAGTGACTGGGGCTCCCCATGGCAAATGAATCACCTGTTATGCAGAAAACAACACCAGCACACATTTCTAAAACCACTCCTTATTCCAGCAGAAAGAGAGCCTCAAGTTTATTGCTTTTGGAAATCCACCCTATAGTCAAGCTGGGACAATGCTCTATATTCAGATAGAGTGTCAATGTTAAACGAAGTGGTATTTTCCCATAAAAAAAAAGGGTCCACTGCATCTTCACTTGCAAAATAAACTTCTTATTCCTCTAGTAAGAATCATCCATCTATTCTTTGATGTCATTATTCCCCATACAGTTCCTGTAGGCAAAATACCAAAATTCCTCAAGTTATTCTGCAACAAAGAAGATGGATAGTGTCCTAAGCTACTGCTCAATAGCTCTCTCTATCTCCAGAATGCCAGATCTGTGATCCTGGAAAGACAGTTTCTTTAGCTGTGCCCAGAGCTTTGAAATGCAAAGAAAGGAGAGACATATTTTTTGATGTGAGCTTGCTTACTTCTTACTCTGATTATACACTACAGTCTCAGTCTGCCTAGATGTTAGGTGTTCATCCGTTACGTTTTACATTGTTCCTATCTTTCCTTTAGCCTTAAGACTTATTGCTCTGATATATTCAAGAGGAAATAAAAGCATTAATGACAAAAGCAAAGAAACACTAATATTTTTTAACATCAAAGATCAGAGTTTTAGAGAAAATTAATATTGGACAGGAAGATATGGCAAGAAGCTTTGCCCAGCATTTCAGTGATGTACTGCCAGGAACAGACTGACAACATTTTAAGAAATCCACAAAAAGGGGTGCAGATGCTTGCCATATTAAATTAAGTAGATCAACAACATAAGAATGGGAGAAGACTAAACTCTGGCTAAAGCAGAGATTTGACACCAGGCTTCCAAACATCACCTTTAAATACATTACTCCCTTCCAACACCCAAACATGGCCTGAAGTCTCCCAAAAAATGCATTCTGATTATTCTGAGAACTGGAGCTTTAGTTTTTGAGATGACAGAGGAACATTTTCTCCCCACCACACACAAAAAGCATTTTGTCAAGGAAAACTAAAACCTAAGTCACTGTGGAAAGTGAAGAATAATGCACATATTAACATAACACAATAATGAAGAACAAAGAGCTTAGAGCAGTAGTCCAGCATGTGCTGCATGTGACATTCAATAGGTGACAGCTTCCTCCAAGACTTTGCTGTGTAAAGAATAATGACTTCAGTACACGTGCAATTATTGTAAGCCAACCACAATTTGTTTTATCCTGAAACTTCTACCTCACTCTCCAAGGCCACTAAAGATCTCCTTTTGAACTGTTCAGGCACTTTTCCCTCAAGAAGACTTCAAGTGATTCTAAAGCAACGCTTTAATCTTTTACAAATTAAAGTCCTAAAAACACTGAGCACAAAACCTTTACTTTGAAATAAACACAAAGATTATGCTCATCATCCCTTCCAACCCAGGCTGCTCATTGCCTCTGCCCTGCTTTGGAACTGCACAAGTACTTCATTTCTGCACCCACACAGTGAGCCTGATGAGGAAACCTATCTGGCTGAAAGCAGTTTTCCACTTGAGATTACTTCTCCCCACGCAGGAGCACCTCTCATTTTCACACAGCCACTGGTATCAGAAGCCCCACTTTACAGGAATGGCAGAACTGCTGTAAGTATAGACTAACTTATCCTGGCAGAATTATGCAAGAGAAATTCACACAACATTGATCCCTATGCAGAAACCAGCATAAAGTGTGTTTTGAGGGACTTTGTGGAACATTAGCAAGCTGCATACATTCGCTCCCTTCACAGAGTGAATTCTTCAACATTTATCAAACACTCAAATTCAGTGGAAGGCAAAATTGTTGATGATAAAATTAAGCTCTTCAAAGTAGCTGTAGAAGGTAGCACTGTGTCTGCACAGGACAGCAGCAGAGAAGCCTTCTGTGAGGTAAGCTGAGACCACATAACTGCAGAAGTTTCTCTAATAAGCATAGCTTCTCTTTTTGGTTCCATTTTTGTTGTTTATTTGTGAGGGTTTTTTTAATGAGTGTTTCCCACTACATAGTGTTTATCTCCGTTTTTGGTGCTCTGGGAATTCCCACTGTGATGAGACAGCTTGTTTTAAACTGGGAATCTTATAAAGAGCACTTGTGCAATTTTCAGTATGTTCCCAGATCATAAATTACAATTTCCATAAAACTTAAGATGTACAAAATGAAGTATCAATATCTTTATACGATGCTAACTGTAATTTTCTTCTCCTGTTAGGGACCTAGCTCTAAAATAAGGGGCCACCATTAGCCAACCAGACAAACTCAACCCCTCATGCACCCAAACACAGAAGCCAGCACTTCAGTACAAGTCAGTGGTAGTTAGAAACAGCAGTCAGCACCAGAGGCCTTTAATTAGATCCATTTCTTACTTGGTGACAAAAGACCAGTGGGCTACAATAGGCTACTCCAGTAAAAATATTTGCTCAACTATGGAGTGATCACACCATAATCCTGGCATTTCTGGAACTAGCAACAGTAACTCCAGCCTTGTCTTCATTGGCTGCAGTTAATTAAGTATCCAGAAATGCATACAAGCAATTCAGATTATTTCAATATGCACTGCTTTGTATATCTGTCAACAGATTTTTTTTTTTTAAACCAGTAACAACTTATTCATAAGGGACATTCATAGAAAGGTAAATTACTACCTTGTGAGAAAGGAGATTATGAGCTTCATTCACTACTGCAAAGACATTCAACGCCTCGGATGGCAGAGAGTGCCGAGTAGCTAAGCATAGTTAATCAAGATTCAAAAAGGAAAGTAGAGAACTCCAATATTCTCCCTTCTCTTCCATTCACCGAAAAAAAAGAACACTAATCCACCACTAAATGCAGAATCAAGAAATCTGATTCCCTTTCCCTCCCTCTCTCCTCCCTTCCCCCCAGCTCCAAAAGCAGAACTGCATGGAAGGACTTCCCGTACCCAACGTAGCACCTGGGTAACTACAAATTACAACTGTGCTAACCACAGGACTAAATACAGATGCCTGCCACTTAATTAAACCCTTTCTTAGAGGGGAAATGCATACACATTCACACTATCTCCTCTTCTTAATAGGTCTCAGACATTGCAGGAAGCTAGTCCCCAAGACTTGTCAGTGAGCCAGCCCACAGATGTTTCAGGAAGAAAACCAGGTCAGCACTAACAGGTTCACTTCTTTGGCTCTAGGCGACAGGTCAGCAGATCAGTGTCTGCTGTCTGCAGCTGGCAGGCTCCAGCAAGTGAAAATGGTCCTTAAGCATTGGCCTGAATTCCTGTCAAATCTGCACTTCTCTTTACAGGCCTGGACAGCTAGCATGCGAAACAGCTACAGCAGCTTAATGCGATATCATCACCGAAGCCAACTAAATTTACCCTTTCAAATTGAAGGACGACTACAGGTACTCTCCAAACCCACGCTTCATTAAACCTAAGAGTCCCTCCAGGTCAGCCTTACACAGCAGGCATCAGGGGGCCGAGACCTGCTTGCCAACATAACCCCAATTAGATGCAACTCCAGAACGTCCAACAGCATGACGGGAGCCTCTGAGCAGCGCAGAAGTGTCCAAGCACAGGACTTTTCTTTCTGACGTGGCAACTTCACCACCAATTCCCATCCTGTATCCCATGGCCCTTCAGAAAAGCACAGCTGATCTCTCCATTGCTTCCCTGTGATGGGCAGGGAAAAAAGGAAAATGATTCCAAGTAATACAAATAAAATCTTTTAATTGATATTCTACACACAAACACCAAGCCTCCACTATTTGCAACAGGAAATGGTGCCTCAAGAAGGAATCATCTATTTAAATAGGCTATTATCAATATCTTTACAATCCTTGATTACTCTAACATCAAAAATCTGTCACTGATGTAAAATAATACTGCTGTGTGTACAAAGGTCTTTGAGCCCAGCAGGTGAAAACGTAAAAACGTCATATAGTCACTAATTCCAATTTAAAAAATAAAAACACACAAAACAACAAAACGCCAAACCCTACATCACACAATGTTATTTATTCTCTCTCTCTCTCTCAAAAACACATATACTAGAACTCCTCTGAAGCTATTGCTTGTGGTCTACTTGTCAGCCATCATAAATTTGCATAACTTTTCAGCAAAACTTCAACCTTTCAAAACTTGTAATATTCTTCTGCCACTTATGGATAAATACAAAGACAAATTTAGCATTGACATTTGTCAGCTGCTATCAGTGACTATCAGTATCTTCAGTATCTGACTTACTAACTGCCTCATCTTTAAAACATACCTGAGCACATCATGTTGCATCATTCTGTACTCCAGGACATACCTGTTTACAGACAGCAGGATCACCTGGCTAAGTCATTAGAAGACAAAGGCAACACCAACCGATCAGAAAAGCAGCAGCAGAAAAGGCTTATTTAGATTAAAAGCTCACAGAACAAGAACTCTTTTTTTCATTTGGGTACCTTCTGCATGTAACAGTGCTGCTCTACAGGATGCAATTCTAATGCTTAGGACAGAAAGAAAAGCACCAGGCTTTGAACTCCTATGAAATAAGCCAAAATTAAGAACATGTGGTGTAAATATGATGTTTACAGAGCTGGCCTGAAAAACACTCCACTCTGTATGCCGTTAGAAAAACACACACAAATCTTTTCTACACCAAGTTACTACCATAAGGACCAGACAAGGAGACAGTGACTGCATGCATGCAGCATTAAACACATTTCAGAAGACTTGATAGCAACAATGAACAATTTTCCTTAGACGAGCTGACCCTTCTTCAGGTGCCCAGCGGATGATTTTTAGGTCAGGCTGAGCTGAGCCTGCCAGGCTGGAGCAGAGCCCCAGTTCTACCAGCAGCAGGAGAAAGGATGCCATCTCCTGGGTGCTTCTGCACACTGCCAGCCACATAAAGCACCTGCCTTCTCCCTCGCATACCACCTTCCAGATGAATTTTCCTTTTAAAATACTTGTTGTTTAATGGCAGTCAAAGAACTACCTGGAAAATATCTCTAAGCTAATAGTCCAACTATGAAAAAAACAACAGAGTCTGTCATGATTAGAATGTTCTTCAGTGAGGATGGTCAACACCTCGATTACACAAATACTGGATTCTGAGGAAATACAAACTACAGCAGCGCATCCTGAAGAGAGAGAGTACAAGAAGCTTGTTTTCTCAGCACAAAACTCTTGCCTAATAACTACGTCCTACAATAGTGATACATAAACACCCTTCTCAAAGAGAGCAAACTCCAATAAAAATAAGGCTTTCTACTCACAAAGCAAGAATTCCAAAAGATAGTGGTTTTTCCTTTCCACAGTTGAAACCAAATCCTACAGCAGAAATATCAAGTCAGAGCAACACATGACAAATGTAAAAAATCCCTGGCAGCGTAACAGTAACATACAAAAAAAGACCTACGAGACAAAATTACATCCATGATAAAAGACAGAGCCAACTATATCAGAAAGTAAGCAGTAAGACCAAGATATCAAAAGGACATACTTGAACACAAAAAAAGATTTTGTATACATGAATCATACATAACTACGGTGTGTATTATTTTATTATCTGGGCATTGTGCAGCTTGCAAGTCTGCTACCAAATGTTTGTACAAGGCAGGTGTGATTCCAAGGGCAAATTCTGGAAAGAACACTGCACAACAGCCATGTTCGAGAGCTAAAGCTGCCTTTGTTTCCATAGTGTGAGAGCAAAAGGAGAACCCAGGAGCTTACCAGGGGAATCCCAAACTAGAAAACATAAGATTAGCCTTTGAGTAAACTGCTAATGAACTTGTTTTCACCCTAAAAGGTGAAGCATTATAAATGCTTAGCTCTTTCATTATTACTAAAAAGAGACCAGTACTAAAAACAGTAGGATTACCACTAGGCTCCTAAAAGCTGCACCTACTTTCCAAGTATTACTACATAAAATTACACTTGAAGGTCTGATCATAAGCCAATCTGACAAAAAGCCTGCTGGGACCAGACAATCAGTGAGCAGAAACCACCAAGAGCAGACACAGAACAAGCCCTGTGGAAGTGCTGGAGGAAATGAAAACCCATCCTCTCCTAAAACGCCACGTGCCGTGCGCGCTTCCCTTACATTCTCTGTAGCACTGAGAAGCATGATAAGGAAAGAGGAGAAATCTTCATGCATTCCCTGTTTCCTTGCTTATCTAGTTATTAGCAAACAGCACAATGCTCTGGCTCTTTGGGACAACCATCCAGCTTGTTCCCATTTTCTTCTACTATGAGATGGGCAATTAACTCTTCTCAGACTTTCACCAACAGCATATTCCAAGAACCTAGCTAGGATGAGTACTCCAGGAACCTAGATAGGATAAGGATCTCTCATCATCTTTATAACCCTGACCAAAAATTAACATAATTCATGCTGTAAGAAATCTAGAAAAAAAAAAAAAACCACACACACACCACAAATCAACACAGAAAGGGAGAGGGGAAATCATCCAGCCCCATTTACTACAATGGCATGCAAAAGATGATTTCTCTGAACAGCAATTCCCTTTGCTGTATGAGAAGACACCATTAATAGCACTAAACAATATGGGCCAATCAAAAACCTAACACTTCACACTGAATATTCTGCTTTCAAATGAAGGAGTTGTTAGACTTCAACAGGCAGAATCACTTGCTTCCATTTCTTTCTCAGTGTGAAATTACCTCATTAAACCTTTACAACTTGAGGTAAGTAAGAAGCTTTTACTCCACTCTCTGATAGAGCAGGTTTTGTGAGAAGGATTCATACTGTTTCTGCCCCATTCCTTGCCACAGGAGATTTAGCACCATTCTGACTTCATCTAGACATGTATCCCCAGCAGATAATCTCAAGCATGCTACCTACTAACATGCCTCTAGAAAAAGGTTCATAATCCTCATTAAAGAGAAAACACCGAAAAAAATTAAGGGGGCTTTCCCAAGGTGAAGATATGGATCTTTCACCTGAAGCAGTAATGTGCCCACACCACACGTGCATACCCAAGCAGCCCTACCCCCAGCCAGTCCCAGCAGCACATAGTCAAAACCAGAGCTGTGTCTGCATGTCATGAATGGAATAAAGAAACAATCAGTAAAAATAAGTTCTGTGGTTCAGGCTGCAGCTCAGGCCCTGATCCAATATGAAAGGTGATCTATTCTGCAATGCTCATATCAATACAGCTATTTACAGACAAGCATCTGTCCTTCTCGTGTAACAAGAATGTAAATATTTAGAGAAAATACAGCAGTGCTGAAACAAGATACACAAAAGCAATGCAGCTACACAGAAAACCTTCTGCAGTGGAAGAAAACGATCCGAATATGCACCATTTCCAGCCCCTCTTTTCACCACATACATACCAGAGACCTTAAAAAAAAAATCTGATTCAATGCTTCAGATGTCAGAAAATTGAGTAACAGTACATAGAGACTAGCTGGGCTTGCAAAACACTGCTGGGGAGGGACAAGGGGGGTTTCTCCCCTTTTATAAGACACCGAGTTTATTCCATTTCTCGTATGACACAACGATATTAACAACTGCTCTTCAGCTGCTTTATGAAATAAAAGTCACAACAACAAGCTCTGACAGCTTATTTTGATACCCAGATTTCAAATAAATCATATTTACAACAATTTGTCACAATTCACTTACATTCGCTTCCCTAGACAGATCCTAAAAATTCTTAAGAGTTCACTTATTATGCGACAGAATCTCTAACTAAACATGAATGTGGCTATATGCAAGAAGTTCAAAGGACTCAAAATCGAACTTCACACTCAGAGTTGTTGGTCCAGCTGATTTGGTGAAAAGCATTTGTTTGTTCCCAAAGACACTTTGTGAATCTTACCATTCTTCTCATATCTAATAAAAAGTACTGGAAGAGTTCCTACACAAAAGCTAGATAGCAAGAAAGTATGATCAACACATTTCAGAAATCAGATGATTAAGGGGAAAGTGGTTTTAAAGGTTTACCTCCCTCCAGAGCTGAGTACATACCTGATATTCAAGCCAGTGGTCTGGTCCAGCTTCTCCCAGCTTTTTAGTTTACCCAGAAGTTTCTGAAGGAGAGATGAAAAGAAGAGTTAGAAACACAGAAAATGTTCTAACAGCTTTTCCACACATTTTTCTCACAATCCTCCATTGAAAGTCAGTGTCCTTCCTTTTCCTCCTATGGATTTCATTAGCTTCCTCTCTAGCACTCCTGGTTTGTCATTCTCCATCCCTCACAATGTTTTCCCTTTCACCACAGCTCTGTACACACAGAACCCATGTAAACAGCAGATATCCTTTTGCCTTTTTCACCTTCATTGCCATAGCTTCCCTCATGCTGACATTTAAGTTTGAGAAAGCCTGGTTCAAACCCATTAATTAAAACAGGTATATCTCAACTGACACAATACAGTAAGAGTCTAAAAATACAGGACAGGCACTCCTTATTCTGCTCATCCACCAAATGCCCCCAGCTCCTCACCTCATTTTCCAATTCAACAGTCACTAGCTGTGCTTGGACTTTCTCATAGCGTTCCAGTTTTCTTTGGAGACCTTCTACCTCCTCTTTGAGCAATCCGTTGTTTTCTTTCATTTCCCTGTGGTGAAAAGAGGGACACACAACTCAATTCACTCTCACAAACTTCCCAGAACACACAGAATTACAAGGGCACCATATGACATTGAACAGACATTATGACACTCAACTGACTCACTTCAATAACCTTCCCTGCAAAGCCACTGCTACAAAAAATCCACAGATTTATTGAACTGATTTTCTTCTACTCCAAGTGCTATCCTAATTACGTCCAAACAACCTGGAGTCTTGTATCTGCTTTACTGATTGGCAAAGCAGCAGGAAGGGTGGTAAAAGATTCCCAGCTCTGATCTTCAGTCATGCTGAAGGCAGGCTTGGAACACAGCAAGCAGCACACACTCGGGCTTTTAAGCTTTCTGTGATGACTGAGCAAGCATCAAAACTGCTTGGTTTTACTTTAGTAGAGGTGTGCAAGGCTGACATAAAACTAGTTCTAAGAAAAAATACCTTTAATATGTTGATATCATGTTTCTGTGCACAAAAAACAAGCATGAGAAAAGGATTCAAGATAAGCAATATAAAATACTAATGAAACAACAAGAGCAAAGCCAAGGGAAATTACTTAATTTTAGAATAAGACAAGCTATCAAGATCACTCATGCAATTTAGGGGTTTTTTGGTGGTTTTGTTGTGTTGTTTGTTTGTTTGTTTTTTTAAGATGCACCAAAAGATGGCAAACCAGTTTACTCAAAAAAAAAACCACCAAAACACCTTTAAGGCAAGTTATTTCACAGTATGTACAAACTTAATTTTTTCAAATCAGTTGCCACTTCAGAAACCCAGAAAATCTACTCTACCCAGGGCTATATTAGAATGCTTTTGAAATTTAAACAAAAGGCTTTCAGAACATTTTGCTGGAGTAACAGGCCTTTAAACTAGTGGTAACAATAACTAAGCAAAAACAGTTAAAGAAATATTCAGCTGTCTCTTCTCGCTACAGGTATTTCTTTCTCAAAGCTGTACAGAGTTCATCACTATCTTTAAACACTGAATTTTGTTCTAATAAACAGATATTACCACCCAGAACAATCAATATATCAATACACATTCTGCAAGGCTCTCACTGTGCTTAGGAAGACTACCCAGATCTTGTCAAATCATTTCATCTAGTAACCATCACAATACCGCTCAATCCATACAAAATATTTATATAAAATATTTAAACTTCCTTCTAAAAGGAAGTTTCCTCCTTCCCATAGAGAAGTCAAATAGAGGGACCTAAAAGTGCATATAGTGCAATCACAGCAGACACAGGAGAACATGGGATAAGCCTCTCAACACCTGAGCCCTCCTCTCACCTGAAGTAGGCATTTTCCTCCCTAAGCTGGCGCAATTCCCGCTCCATTTTTGGGAAACGGGCCAGTTCTGCCTTCATGTTCTTGACAATTACAGCATCGTGTTCCTGCTGGGAGAACTTCTGTTCCAGATCCTGGAAAACATGGGATGACAAGAGGACAGCAATGATTAACATGGAACTCCTAAGAGCTACTTCTCCATTGTACTTTTTAAACTCAAATCTTGACCAAAAACTTGACCGAAGTGGGAAGGGAGCTCAGTAGCTGATCTGGTCGAATCCATCCTTTCCTTTCAGCTGAGGAAGTCTCTTCTTGGAATCACAGAACTGGCGCTGAGGCTGGCTGAGTGCAGCTTTACTTCACAGCAAGCATAGGCAATGAATGCCACTACTAGCACCTGCTCAAACCAAGGCAACTCTCCACAACTACACCTTGCAGGAAGATGAGACAAGCAAAAAAGACACTCCCACCAACCTACGTGTGAATTTGAAAGAACATATTTAAGTCAGAATAGTTTTGAAAGTTTTGCATTTAATTGCACCTCCTAAAAAAGCTACACCCAACTCCCGAGGAAGGATCTTCTGGGAAGCAGAAAAGTAACTGTAGCTGCTCAGTTCATCCTCCAGTATTTGCAAAAAGGTTACTCTAGAAGCAAACTTCTGCAGAGCACTCTTGTGCTGTGGCACAAGATCAGGCAGAGCATTCCTCCAGAGTGCAGTGTCAGGAAATAAATCACCTTTCTAGAGCTAAAGCACACTGGATTATTTTTTTTCCAACCGATTGATACAACAAAGGTGAAGAGTGTCCTGTTACAGCTAAATGTAGGTAGCCTGGTCCAGCCAACTGAATGCAGTCAACTCCAGCTCTTGCTGGCCACCAGATCAGATTCTTACATGACAAAGTAAGCTTTTATTTCTGCAATAGTCATTTTTTTAAAAAAACACTCGTCTGTTCTTCCATGGAAGGAATTAAAAACTAAAGCTTTATATAGGCCACAAAGTTTCTTACCTTAACCTTCTGTTCATATTCTGCCAGTAGGGATTGGCTTGCCTGCAACGTCTGGATTTGCTGACTAGCCTCTTGCCATTTTCTATCAGATGTAGAGACAAGGGACATTTAGACCTCAGGAATCACATATCAGAAACAACCTCCTTGCAGAAGCACCTCTGACTAACATTTTCAACCAGCACTAACAAGGTATATGATGGTCTCTTACAGGTTCACATTCATACCATTGCCCTCTAATTTAGAAAAAAAAAAAAAAACACATTTTGATAAAAAGATGATTATTGAGAAATATCCAAGAATCAAACCACCTTAACTCTGAAGCCAACAAACAGACACAGTAAATAAACAACACCTTTGAAATTGAAGAGTTGAACTTAGCAAGCAAAGAAAATGACACTCAGATCTTTCAACCACACTTCAGCTATGATCTAAGGCTTGATATTTTTGTCCTGTTCAGTCTATGAAGTTCAGATTAGTCTTTCCCACCCACATGCCTTCTGTTAACTCTCTACCATGAACAAGAGATATCACTGAGATTTTAAGCTCAAGTTTTGGTATGCTTTTTTTTCCCCTCAAGGTACAATTAAACTGCACCTCAGAGCTAGTTTCAAACAACGGTTATAACCTGCACATCCAGATCAAAGAGCCCCTTTGAAGAGTGGAAATCAAACACTGCTGAAAGTTTTCTGAGTGACGATAGCTGCAGAAGACTGAAGTTGTTTGCCTTTTCTCCCTACAGTCATTCAGCCCCTGCTTACTTATTTTGAACATCCAGCTGTTCCATCAGTTCCTGCTTCTGAGATTCTTGGGTTGTCATCTGCATCTCTTGATTCATTATATTCCATTGCAGCTCTGATATTTTGCCTTTTAATATAGTGATTGTCTGAATTAACAGAAAGAAAGAAAGAACAGACACAGAGGCTATGACTCTCTAAGATGGACACGGGTGACAGACAGAAATTACAGCCAAAAAGAACAAAAATAGAACACAGACACTGAAAAAAAAATACAAACACTGAATCTAGAAACAATCCCACACTCTTGTAAAACTTCAGACCTGGAAACTCACCTCAAAAACAAAGGCAAGAGAAAATAATTTAGTCACTTTCATCTGTCATCCAATTTCCATTACCTATTAAGTGGGTGACCCCAAACTGGCATGAAATACATCAAGCTTCAAAGCCAGATGCTGATAAAACATAAGTATATATATATATATTAAAGTAAAAAATTATCCCACAACCACTCCAGATATATTTTGGCTGGGATTTAAAACTGAAAATGTCTGGGTTTGCCTCAAACAGAGCCCAGAAGCATTATGTTTTCCTTAAAAGTAGAGGCTGGTGGTTTTTAAAATTTTGTTTTATATCTTAGCTCTACAGAAAACCTCACAGGTTTCTTTCAAATAGCCATTGCTCAGCTACCCTTAGCAGACAAAGAAAAATCTCCAAACATTACACGTGTATTGAACAGACACACGTAGGCTTCTCATCTTGATACTGATGGATATGGAAATAAAAGGAGCACAAAAACAGAACTGCTGCACACACTTCGTACGTGGGCTCAGTTTCTCTCACATGCCAATACTGTCTCCCAGTTTCCAGTCACTGATAACTGGCTTGTTAAACATGTTCACTGCTTTATCACATGGATACATTTCCACCTAGGTATCTTCAATTCACAAGAACTGCAAAGTCACCCAAAGCTATGAAAGAATTAAAATAATTATTCTGTTCTTACTTCATTAGCTTCAGCTAATTTGCTCTCCTTCTCTTGCAGCTTCTTACTCATTGTCTCCATGCTCTTCTTATAGGATTTGTTCATCTCCATTTGTTCTTTCAGTTTATTTTCAGCTTCTGTTTCCCTTTCCTGATACTGCTTTATGCGTGTGAGCAGCTCCTGGTTCCGGTCAGCCTCTCGCTTGCAAAGGGAAACAAAAAAAGCAGAGAGATCTAAGAAGAGAGTAGCACAAAGGTGAAGTCAGTTTTGCTTCTCCTCATTACTGTGGTGACCAAAGCAGAATCATGAAACAACGTTACTCAGACCACAGCTTTAACCTTTGCGCTTGCAAGAGCAAAAATCTCACCAGCAGCATCTCAACATCAGGGAACTACCCAGGGCAACAGAGCTAGAAAATCAAGAGACAAAGTCTTCCAAATCTCTTAGACTATGAGAATACAGACTTGGCTCCATAGACTCCACTGCACACTCTCCAGCAGATCAAGGATGAGAATATTTGATGCTCCAATTTTAAGGTGACCCATGCACAGCAAACTGACTTTCTGAAACTCAGCTCTCAACAGCTGGGTTAAGAAGACAAAGTTCCCTCTGCAACTTCTGGGGATTGTATGAGGCTTTTTAATAGAAAAGAAACAGGGTTTAGAAGCATAGTAATACCAATGAATACAATAAATATTTTTATGCACTCTGACAACTTTTCATACATCATTTCAGTTTCTTCCTACCACAAATTGATTAAAACTTATTGAAAAAGAAGCTTAGTAAATTGCTTTGCTAATCAAAGCAAATCAAGACACGGATTTACATAGTAAGCAAGGATTATGCAAAGTAAAGTGAGGTTCCTAAAAACCTTTATCCACATGACTCAAAAAAACAGAATCTGAGCAGGGTAATTACCACACTGCTGGATTAGTGCTGCTCTCTTTTTTTGTACCAATATTTCAGGGGTTTCTGTGACTGCCTCAGCTACATTCCAATTTGAACTCCTCGTGGCTTAATCCTACATCACCTGACTTCAGAGGAACTAGGAACTTAGTCACTGACTCACTACTTCATGGCTACACAATAAATCTGCCACCTAGCCCCCTTGTCAAATACAAAAAAACATGCTTATTATTTTTTAGTTATTTCAGCTGCATATAAGACCTTTACTATGCAAAAAAACCCACAGATCTAGTACTTATTTTAGTAGAGTAGCTAAGCAATTACGAGCATAAAACCAGAGACCAACAGGAGCTGTTAGCCCCCAGGTGAGGCTCCCTGTTCCAACAGTGCAAGCTCCCTCGTGTGACACCCACGCTGGCGCTGCTGCCGCTCCAGTCAACTACAGTCACACAAACCAAACTCCTGCAACTGTGCCAGCTGAAGGTTAAATTCATCTGGGAGATAAACACTTCTGGGAGACACAAAGAACAAATCCCTTTTGTTCTTGCTCCGCATGACAACTCCAGTGCTAAACTAACAGAATCAAGCCATCAGACCATCAGTGTGCCAACCAAAGGAGGCTCTGACGCTCACACTCCCGTGTGCACCAGTGAGTGCAACGCACTGCGAGGGCATCTGTGGAGCAAAGCAGCTTGTGCTGGGAGCCTGACACCCACACCACCACCACATCTACAGTAAAAAATGCATCCCAGGAGCATTTGCTACACATTCACTGTAAGTCTTGCTCTACAGACAGTGTCCATCAGCAGCTGGAGAACACTAGGCTTGCTCCTGGAATGTATCTTTTGGTTGATTTCATCCAAAATTTGACTGTAAGCATTCTGAGACACACCACTGCAAACTAAAGCAGGGCATACAGGAAGTCAAGAGCACAGCCCTGACCCAAACCAGCACACCAGCACAGAAGCACTGTGTATGTCCTGACTGGGGCCTACGTCACCGAGCCAGCCGCCAGCGTCGCGCTCACCTCGTAGTTCCTGGCGTTGGTATTCGCCGCCTTCTCCAGCTCAATGCGAGCGCGCTTGTGGCTGAGCTCCATCTGCATCTTCTCTCGTTCCACCTGCAGGAGCTGGGATTTGGAGTGGATCTGCCCAGCTTGTTCTTCCAACTGGCCAGTTCATGTGTGAAAAGGGACATCAGACACCATCAACAGCACTGCAGGAACAGCACTACCTCCCAGCCCTGGCCCACCCACCATGGGCCACTTTACACACTGCACAGTAACCACCACGTTTGTGGTACCCATCTTCTCACACCAGCTGCAGATGGGGAAACTGAGCACTCACCAACATGCTCAGAAACTCATACTAGAGCAACGTCAGTTGTAAAGAAGCAAATTTCAATTTCTTCATTCAGATTTTGTCATTCAATCTCTTCCAACGTGTACTTTACTCTCTAAGAAGAGGTGAAACACTAACACTCCTCAAGGCTCATAAACGCAATAGCAGCTAACCATGAGTAGAGATTGTGCTCCCCAGGAAATTTAACTGCCAAGCAAAAGAACATTTTTCAACTACCTGCTGCTACATCATGCTTCCTTTTCAAGCCACCTTACAGCACAGACAGCACTAGTAGAGTCTAAGCAACATCCATTCAGTATATGGCTAATGAAGATTCTAACCAGAAAGAGCCTCCTCAAACCATCTCTGCTCCCAGAGATGTACCACAGACAAAAATGCATAAATTTTTGTCAATGTTCCAAATGCAAAGCTTATTTCATACTTAGTGAAATTATATGAAGATACAGAATCTTTATTCCAGCCCGATAAACAAGATCCAAGGTGTCAACTTACTCCATTCTTTATGGGCATAAGGCAGCTTACAGGAAAAAGTCAAAAAAAACCCACATGGATACAAACAGGAGCACAACTCATCAGCATATCAAAGCCACAGCACAAGGCAAGTCTCCTGCATGTGTCCAGGCAGAGAAACTTTAAGGAAGGTTGTGAAAAAATGTAACAAATGACTTACTAGAAAAATATTAATAAATACAAAGCTCCTTTGTTCAGCAATATGAAAACAACTTACAATTTAATTTCCTGAGCTGTTCTACGGATATAACAGGCAGGGAGGAAATTCAAAGGACCTTTCTTAAATTTTTCACAGAACAGAAATACATATGTCTGACACTTTAAAAAAAATTAAAGATTCTAGAATGTTGACCAAAAGCAAGTTTCCATTATTGAGCTTGCATGAATATCAATTTTAGAAAGAACAGTCAGATCTTAATGAAATCAATCCCAATTCCTGGAATCAAAAGGAGTCTACAACCACTCTGAAGTGACACTGCAGGCATCACCAAGCTGAGGACACCTCACCTGCATCCTCTGCTGGTACTGAATCTGTAAGGAGCTTTGAGATGATCCCGGCGCAGCCAGCCCAGACATCCCCTCCATACGCTGGGAAATAAAGTTGTTGAGGGATCTCAGGGTGGAGAATACAGTGGTATTATTTTCCATGTCCTCCATGGCTCTGGAAATACACAGAAAGCAATCAGCAAAACATTCAGAAAACCTACAGTACACTGTCTGCTTTACTGGGGAGATACACGACTGCCCTAAGGAAACATTAAATCTGATGTCTCCCAATTAACAGGGTACAAAACCCAGCCTGCAAGTCACTGCTGGGACCCACAGAGTACTGCTGGCATCAGCCTGAACCAGAAGCACTACCCAGCCAAGGCTGAAGCTGTAGGTCTCTGACATGACAAACTAATGCAAGACAGGCTGTTCTTCCCTGAGCTTTCCACCAGGACTGGTTGGTTTTATTTAAACACATTCTCCCCTGAACCTAAGCCCATAAGCGTACAAATAAAAGCTGCATTAACTTCTACAAACAGCTAATTCTCCTTTCCTGGAGAGCCAAGATAGATTCTGGGATACAAGTTAGTATTGTAGAGCAAATAGATCTACAGCACATAACACTAATAAACAGAACTCATTACTCTTCCTCTAAATATTTGAGGTTGATGGTGTGGGGGGATGGAATTAATTCCGTATTAGCAGCAAACTCAACCTTCTACACAAACTATTTTCCAAAAAGCACTTTGGAACCCAACCTCCAGCATTGAGGCTTCCCAAGCTCACTGATGGCTTCTGTAAGGAAAATCATTTCCTAGTTTATGTATAAGTTTTTTGCAGTTCTCGCCTCAGATTGGGAAAGGTAAAACCAAAAGGCCAAAACAAATGAAGCCTGGAGCTCAGAAAAGCCTGCAAGGTTTCCCAGGCTTCAGGAAGCCTCACGTGAGTCCCTCTGGTGACTGCAAGCCCCACAAAGCCTCAGCCCACAGAAGGTTCAGGAGCAGGAAAGTCAACCCCAACATTCAGACAGGCTCATACCAGAGACCCGAATGTGAGGTGAACATTCAGCTCACGCTCTCAGGGTAACACAGGAGTTAGTCTCTGGGTTTCTATCATCACGAACAGGAGACGTAACAGCAGCACACAGGCAACAGGTCAGCCAAACCCAAATGAAAACCTTTATTCGAAATAAGTCCCTCAGCACCACACACCAATAAATCCGAGAGACCGCAGCCAGCAGGTCACCGTGCGCCAGCAAACCTCTGCGGGAAGCGAGAGGAGCGCTGAAGCCCGCAGGACAGGTACGTGCCCGCTGCAGACAACCGGGGGGCCCCCGGGAGCGGCCGCGGTGGGCGCGGGGCAGCTCCCCGCA
>NW_008581132.1:14694-27057 GCF_000691845.1 Merops nubicus | reverse complement strand
GGGAGCAGCCCCGGGGCAGCGAGAGCGGGATCCCGCGGCAGCGCCGCTGCCAATCGGTAATTGGCATCTAAAGTTTCATTTACATTTATGAAACCGCCGCTAAGAGCCAAGGAGCTATGGTGCTGCCTTCCCGGTATCCCGCGGGCAGGATTTAAAGCGGAGCACACGGAGGTCCACGTTTATCTCGCGAGTGGCGATGTGAAATAGCTGCTGTTCACCAAAATCCTGGGAGGCACGCTGTACCAGGCAAGGGAGCGCCTTGGCCCGTTCGAGTTTAAGCATGAAGTCATGCTAGAACAGTAAGAAACCAGTATTTTCAGTTTTCTGAGTTTTGTTTTACGTGCTTCACTTGCTTATAGACTAGGGAGTGTGTCTAAGATAAATAAATCAACAGTGGAGAGTGAAGTATACAAAGCAAGCATCTTTTTCATATGGTAAATATTTTGAGTGTGTGTGTGTGTGTGTTTATTTGGTATTTGAAGAGTGCATTAAAGCTCAGTTTATGTCATCATTTCATTCCCCTAACACTTAGAAGTTTCATAAAACTACTGTGGGTTTGACTTTCTCCTGGTATTTCTGAAAATGTTGCTGAATAAAAATTGTTTGTGAGCATGTAGTATGTATCATACTGAGAGTAAAGTGGAAGTACAAGTTGACATTTCTCTCTCTTTCCCGTGATTCTTCCTGTATGTTTGACATGTAACAGTAGCTGGTCTACATCTGAAACAGCTCTTCTTGATTTCTTTTGAAAATTTTGGTATTTGTGTTATCAAATGTTCTTCAATCAAATTTAATAAAAGTGAAAGAGGAGTATGTTGACTAATCTTTTACATATCTTTGTTCTGGTAATTTGTATGCAGTTATAAATTGCTGTGTGTATATGGTTGTAATGCTAATAAATTTAGTTGAAGGATACTCTTGCTGGATTTGTATTGATTAATGTCTTGACAAAACTTTGCAGTGTAAATTTACTTGGGTTTTGATAACACCAATGGGATAGATCAATTCTAAATGGGGAATGTAATGAGACGAAAACTGTGTTCCCAGTTTAATGGCAGTTCCCTGTTAAAACTAGAAATACAGCTATAGATAGTATCCTCTTGCATATTTTTAGCTTCTGATGCAAGCTTTGAGAGCTACTATTTAAACTTTATGCAACTTTTACCTTTCAGTCCTAGAATTAAACCAATGTTGAACACTGGCATTTAGTATGGGAAAAGTACCTGTCTGTTTCCTTGATGACTTGGTGGTACTGCATGATGTTCAATGCAATCCTCCAGTGTCAAAATATAAACTGCCTTTTCCTCTATTAAGTAGGAAAGTTGTAATAACTGTAATAGAAAGAAGAAAGAAATTCCTGGGATTTCTGTCAAACGCTCTAGAACGCAACTGCTATTTTTTCTTGTGTTATCTTTTTCTTTTTTGAAAGTAGGGATTTTATGAACTCAGGATAAAACAGGTCTCCCTTTTAAAAGGAGAGTTTATTCAGCATACTTCTATATTGCAGCTGCTGATCATATTTCATAGAGCTGTTACAACACTTAAAACCTAAAATTAGGTACTGTCTGGTAGTAAATATTTCAAATCACTCCTTGAAGAAATAAATAGAGAAATAAGCCATAAAAAAGATGGTTTTAATTATATCATTGAGCAAAATTAATCTTGCTTTGCTTTTACTCAGAATAATGCAATTGCAATCTAAATCACTGATTTCAACACGGTATGCTTCTTCCTTCCATTTTCTTCATCTCCTGCACTTTTATTGTGCTTTTATACAGACTTTATTTGATATCATAACCCGGTACATTGCTCAAGCTATGTTTACTGCAGCAACACTTGTATTAACAGGTGTCAGATTAGCTTCTAACATACCTGTGCTTCCAGTGAGTGCTCTTCTGGTACTAGGAACTGAAATGTGAAGTTCCCTTGCTTCCTGGTGTGCATGTTTCTGCATAGCTTTTAATTGCAGAAGCTGTACGCTTGCTTTTTTTTCCAGATTTAGGATGAGTTAATTTACAAATTAGTATTTTTAGTTTCTGTTTTTTTTTTTATTGTATGGTAGTTTTATATTTGCCTTTTAATTGAACATGAGAATAGGTTCATTTGCTTATTATAATTTACTTAGTATTGCCAGTGCTTGCAAGAAGAATGCAAATACAGGGGCATCAGACTAACAGACATCTGTCAAGCTGATCAAGTATTTTTAAAGCTTTCTGAAAGTTCAGCGCTAAAACACGTTTGGTAGCAGAAACACTCAGATGTCTTTGGGTTTTACTTTGTACTTGAGAATCCAGTATTATTTCTACTATCTAACGTATCTTCTTGCTGTTTTATGTTAGAAAAGTAGCGTGTTTGTGTTGTCAAAGTGGAAGAAGAAGAACTTTGATATTGGGTCATCAATTGAGAGGTTTATAAGTAAACTTAGTATGTGCTATTTTTATTTTTGGATTTAAATACTGTGTAAATGCATGTCTAACTTAACCTTTTCTGTCATTGAAAAGCGCTAATTGATCTTGCTAGCCTTGACATAATAGTATAGTTTGATATTTGAAACCTTTCAGCTTTGGCATGGCCCTTTAATCACCCCTGAGATTTCAAGGCATAAACTGCTACTCTTTTTTAAAAATTAAATAAAAAGGGTTATTAAAAATAAATTCTAGTCTTTTAAAGTCAGTAAATGTTTTACCTATCAAAGCCCCACGGTCTATATTTTTTACATTAAAAACTTTCTGCTTTGCTTGTATTAGGTGACATTTTAGATGTTGCTCGACAGGAATCAGATTTTTATGAATTTTTTTTTTTTTTTTTTTGGCCAACTCTGCATTTCTCTGTTGCAATGTTATTAAATCCGTCATTAAATGAGAAGTGCTTAAAGGAACTTGGATGCACTTTGCAGCGCAAAAACTCAGATACGAAGAGTGCTTATCTGTCAAGTAAAGAATAAAATTTATTTGAAAACGCAATAAAACTTACATTTTTAGTCCACACTGTAGATTGTAATGCTGCCAGAAAAATTCCTTTTGGGATGCCTGTCATACAGGACCTTGGTAAAAACTGTTTTAAAGCAGTTTCTTCTTTTTGTCTGTAAGCCTGAGAAAGGTGTCGAATAGCTGGTCCGCCTTTTGCTTTAATGTGAAACAGTAAAATTACTTTGATGATTGATTGTACTACATCAAAATACATCACTGGGCTGTATCACTCACAGGATTGTATGTAGGGTATTTGTCAGACTTTTGAGCAAATGTCAAATGCTAATGGCTGTCTGAGGAATACTGAAGTTTAAGTGTTTTATTTTCAATTTGTTAAAATTTTCTTCATGATAAGGGAAGATGATAATGAGGAGTGATGAGCTTCAGAACTTCTGGAGGTTCATATGCCAGTGAGACCAGAATATATTTAATCTTAAACTATTAGGCTCAGATACTAGATGCTAAACTTTGATTTAGACTGCAATTACCATGGACTTGAAAAGAAGGATTCTGGAGGTTTTCTGTACCTAAATTCCTTTGGAGTTCTGTGTCCTTTTCCTAGAATTTAAAAAATAGATAAAATGATGCCGATTTTTCATTAAGCAACTGTCCATAGAAGTACAGTACAGCAAGTAGTGTTGCAGGACTGTGTAGGGCTGTTTAATTGGATGTAATTTAAGTGCTGTCTCTGAAGAACTCAGTCTGCCTGGGCTGACTGAATACTGTGTCTTTACACCAGGGTTGCCTCCTATTGTGGCTAGACTCTACAATTTGACTAACTTGGAGCAACAAATTGCAAAAAGACCTCCCAAAGCAACCTGCAAAATATTCACATCCAGAAGACTAATTTTCAGATAGGTGATAACTTTTTACTTACGTATTTAAGTTCATATGCACCAGATTTTTGACAACATTAAAATTTATCACTATTGTTACATGACTCAGTATAAGTTGACATTGTCAGCAGCGTAAGGAACTACTGTTGCCTTCTTTTTTTTTAAAATTGTGTAGACACAGCAAGTAGTTATTCTGCTCTTGACACATATATAATAAACCAGAAAAACCTACATTAAAATATCACGAAGGGTCTGATTTAGACCACAAAAGTAAAAGAAATACAGAGCTGAGTTTGCAACTTTTAAAATAATTCTCCTTTATGACTATGTGTATATAACTATTGAAATCAATGCTGGTGCATGAGGTAATTGGAAACTTAACTTGATGTTTTGTGCCAGATTCTTAGCTGTTGCAAATTGGAGTAGGAATGTTGAAATTACTGGAGTAGTCTCACATTATACCAGATGAGTATCTAGTCCTCTATTCTTAGTGCAGTCTGTTTTTTTTCGGGTGGGAATTGTAGTATGCTTTATATGTGAGATCACACGCATAGAGTGATCCTGCGATACTTAGGAATAACAAAGGAGGGTTAAATGTCCAAATCATATATTCCTGTTTTGTTCCATTTTAAGACATTTTCATACTCCTATGTTAGAATATATATATTGTTTTATTTCTTACAGCATTTTATAAATGACCACAGAAGTGTCTTTAACAGTAATTGTATTCCTGAAAACGATGCAGTTAGAAATACTGTTAATTGACTGTATTCTTTTAATTTCTTTCAGGCAACTTCATTGCTTACAGAAGTGAATAGACAGGTTGCATTTATTCAGAGACACTTTGTGAATACCAAGCCTATTCAAGGAAAAGTGTAAAGTCCATTTACCATGTTAAATCACACCTCGATATTCCTTTTTCTTTACTTTAGTATGTTTCCAGAGAATCACAGAAAATGAAGTTCACCTTACTCCCAAGTGAGAGCAGCAAAACCAGCCGCTGTGCACTCAGGTTTATGCATCACACTATATGTGAGGTCTTTCTTTCAGCTCTCCCGTGTCCCAGTGTAGACAGAGTTTCACAAAACCAGGCACAGCTCAGTAAACTTACGTGCATTTCCTCTGCCAAAGTTGTAGCAGTGCAGTTCTGCCTTCAAATTCATGTTTGTGTTCTAGTCCTCTTAACACAAAGAACTAGGGAGCTGAAAACTAATAGGGCTGAATGGTATAGAGCTTTCACGAACAGAATAATTGTGTTCTGGGAAAGCATCTCCAAAAAAAAAAATTCCAGGTTACCGAAGGCAAGATTTGGAACTCTGGTAGGTTTCCCAAGTGGAAAGATTAAAGCACTTTTCTACTCAGCCACCTACTTTTTATGTTTATTCTAATCTCGTGTGGAAGAAGGAGCTGGTTCACATTAATTTAGTTCCGTTGATTGTTCCTTCAGAGAGGCAGTTTTTGTGTTCGAAGCACCACGTGAGTGCTGAGCTCACTATGCAGCAGTGTGGCTGGGAGTCACCTGCAAAAAGAGTGTAGGGTCTTTTCAGCTAAAATGGCCAGCTGATGTGTTTCCTAGCCATTTCTGGTAGCTATTTAGCTAAGATTCAGCTTGTTTTCCAACTTTCTGATTAAACTACAGACGAATTTCTCCAAGGGCTAGCTGACTAGTCAGATTTTTGGTGAGACTACCCAGCTTTCTGGGCTCTTACTTCTTGAAGGAAGTCCAAGATTAGGACTGCAGCTGGAGAGAGATGCTGTCAGGACTAAACCTGCAGCACTTTGACTCTAAGGTCTGTAGGAACATTTTGCTCTGTTTTTACGTAGTTTGCTAGGAGGTATTGATTCATATAAGCAGTAGTAGCAGTAATGTGTGTATGTTGTCGCTGTGTGAGACCAACAGAATTTGTAAGTCCTACATCCATCCGTTTTCTGCAGCAGAGGATGGGCGAATGCAAAGCTCTAGTCTCATATTTGGTGGCAGTGCTTCTTAAGCAGCCCACACCCCTCCTCTGCTGGCCACTCGTTGAAGCTGGATCTGTTCCTTGCTGTGGTTCACAAACAGCTGTGCTGGCACAAGGCAAAGGTCGGAATGAGTGGCAGCACCCGCGCTGCCGAGCCTGGCACCGACACTGCAGAAATAGCTGCGGAACCACAGTCTCCATTACCTAATCATCTGCCACCTCTATTAACTGAAGTGCAGGGTCAAGTCTGTGGGATAGGTGGAATTTTTTGGAATGAAAACATTGCCTACAAAAATGATCCCTAGATCTTTAACCAAAATATTTTGTTGGGGTGTTTTTTTTTGTCCAACTAAAAGTAAAGTCACTGTGAATAACTTGCAGATATACGTGCAAGTTAAAACAATAGTGAAAATTATAGTACCTTTTGAGAGGACAGCCGTGGTGTTCTCAAAGGATGGCAGGAGTTCAGATGTGATACTGGACAACAGAACTTTTCCATGTCTGTGCGCCGCTGTCCCAAAGCTGGGCTCACAGGGGACAGGCAGAGTGTAACTGCACTGGAAGGAGAACATCATCACTGAGGGCTGCAGTGCTCATGGTGGGCTACGTTCTTTTACCACTATTCCTGGGGAAAGAAGTTGAATAATTTCTTAAAAGTGGCCATTATTTAGCTGTCTCTGTAGACAAGTGCTTAATTTATAGCAACTATTTTTTATTAGTCTCCACTGTCAAAAAGTATTAACTTGCATGCTGCCAAGATCCAAATGCCTTTTGTGTGTTGTTCCCGTATAACACTGAGATATGCATTCTATACCACATCATGGGTTTATGAACACTCGAGCATGCCAAGCTAGCAATATTATTTTTGATGTGAGTGCAAGATTGATTTCTAGATATGAGTAGTGATGTAATAAAGTTCTGTAAGGGGTTTGAGTTGACGTAATTTTTTGATTAATAAACTTGAAGGATACAAAATCAGCTTGTCACAAATGAAATGGATTAAACAGCAAACTAAAGCATAGTTTTGAAAACTGCTTGTTAATAAGTCTTTGCAGAAGACACTATTACAGAGACATTTTCAGAGGCTAGTCATCAAATCAAAACCTGTTTTTTATTGTACCTGTGATGCAAATATTAGTGAGTTCTAGAAGAAATAATACCTTTGATTAGATCAACTGCTGACCTAATAAAAGAGATCTTTCTTCTTACACACTTTATTCTACTTCTGTTGTTAGGCTGTAATGCCTATAGTACTGCTACTACAGAGACTGAGGGAAGAGTAAATAATGAAGAGAGAAGATTGCTAAGAGTAGTCTGGACCGTTCAGCAAACTGAGAGCAAGCAAACAGTCTGTGCTTCACAACATGCCAGTGGTTTATTTTAAAAACAACTGCAGGCCATAGGAAATGATGAGGGTGGTATCATAGCCAAAAAAGGAGTAATAATTGAAACAAAACACTAGTCAGAGTAAGAGGGCTTACATTACCTGTGTAGATGGTATGGGTGCAGCTACTACTGGAAAGCTGTGCCCTTTTTTAACTTTAGCAAGGAAGCTTGAAAAATTGGAGAAGTTTCATTTATAAGATGAGAGGAGTAACTAAACAACTGGAATATGTGTCTTCTAGGAGATGAGCAGATTTTTGGCTTACCACAGGTGAATGTGGCATAGTTTGATCACAGCTAATAAACACATAAATGGGGAAATCTAGTAAAGAAATCTAGTAAAGGATCCATTGCCAAAGCAGTTATTATCATTAAAGTCTGTGAATACCCGTTTTTCACAATTACTTTGTGTTGCACACTTAGTGCCAGCTCTTATAAAAGAGACTGCCCTGTGGGATGGCAAACTGTTCCATGGACATCACAGCATTTCAGTTGAGTATGGGGACTACTGTTAGGCCAGAAACTGAAATGAATGCAGACAGCTCTTGTGAAGATCAGCAGTGTAAAAATGTAGACTACACAGCACTTCTGATATGGGTTGTAGTGTTTTCTTTGTGCTGAACACTGGTGGCACTTGGGAATTCGTTTTAATTCGTTGTGTTCTGATGGTTTCAGTTTAACTTGATGGCCGCAATGCAGCAGTGTTATGTTTGATGAGTAATAACTGTCCTGTTCTGTCAGAAACCGCCTGAGCTACGTGCTGGCACCAGCACGTAATTCCTTATTCTGGGACAGTTCTGCATTCACATTTTCTGTTTCCCGTTGTTCAGTAATACCTTGAAAAAGAAACACTTTCTCAAATGCAATATTTAGGGGTTACTGTCAACTTCAATTAAGAAAAAAGTTGTGTTTCTCCTCCCAACCCAGAACCGAAGTACCCATGTTTATTTTTGGTGGCTTTACTTTTAGATTTCTTTCTGGTATTCCAAAATGTTCAATGGAAGAACTGTATGTGAAACACTTCCAGTAACAGGAATGGCAGCTGTCATTGCCAAGGCAATGACGCTGACAGCTGAAAAGGAAGGGCAAGCTGCGAGTTTCCTCCTTCAGCAGGCTTTTTCTAGGAATCTTAGCAAGTATTTGAGCTTTTTCAGCAACTATTATTGTGTACTCATACTGCTGAATATGCTCTTCAAACCGTGTGATGGCCTTTTAAAACAAATAGGGTATATTGATGCTGTGCTCTCATGGCTTTCATTTTAACAAGTGATTGGGTTCTTTCAGTTAATTTATCAGGCTTTGTAAAACTGATGTTTGCTTTTACCTGGAAGATGTGCTCATTTCCGGGTTCTCCTAAGTTTTAGAACAGTAAAGGTTATTTTTAAAACAGAAATCTTACTTATTGGTACCTTATGCTATTTTTATGTCACACTAATTTTTTTTTTTTTTTAGGTGTGAAAGGTGAATTTGACATGTTTTTTGGGTAGAACAAATAACGAATAATATTTTGAAACTGACAATGTCTCTTCAAATATTCTGGCTAATGAAGTATAGCCTTTTTCTTTCTGTTTTCAGGGGCTTGTTTATAAAGTAGTTAAGTGTTTTATTTGGTTTGTTTTCAGCTATTTTCTACAAAAAAGACAAGGAGAATGTCTCAGAAATTAACCAAAAATATGCCATGTAGAAAAAAAACAAATCCTTCCCCCTAAAAAAAAAAAAACAACTAGTTTTTCAAAACACTGAAATGACCAGCTAGTTCGAAAATAAAACATAAAATTTTTGTTAAAGTTCTAAGGATATGTTTCTGTCTGTGGCATTCTTGTGTTACACCCCCTTCGCCCCCCAGAACCATCTTTGTTTTTGGTAAAGATGGTGTGCATTTGATCAATCATGAGTTTGAAAACACTGTATTTTAATTTTTTTTTTTTCAAAGCAATTTCCCTTTATTTTTAGAGGAACACGGTGGGATTCTAGATTAGATTTGTTTACAAATCCAGGTAAGAAACAGTCTCATCATTGGTTTTATTTATTTCTAGTTGAAATAATCTGTGATTGATCAATCTGGAATGAGTCAGAAGAGGTCCACGTAGCTGCATGCTTTATCTAAGTGTGAGTGAAGAGGTCTCTCTCAGTTGGGAAGCCCCCAAGCATCAGTGGATTCATATCTCTGGTTTCAATCTTGGCGATTTCATGGCATATTGTGCAATGGTAGGGTAAGGAAAGAATTGCTGAGTTTATAGTACTATGCTCTGAAATTCTTCAAGCTAATCCTTCTTATTTATTGCACAGGTATGGGATTGGAATAGTAGGAAGAGTAGGGGAGTCAGTTTTAGCCATATTTGAGTACCCATCAAATTGGTACCCAGTTTTGCAAGAGAAATAAATGCTGAAGTATTATTTTACCTAAAATCAATGAGGTACAGTACTTGCAGTTGTTTATCATTGGCCAAGAAGTCTTTCTGTTTTCCTGTTTTCCCACTTGTTTTGTTGTATGATGGTAATGGGACAGCAGGTAATGGGAAATCATTTTTTACCTGTTTTATGTACCTATCTGATGCAGAGACCTCATGGTCTGTGTTGCTCCAATTCTTTTATTGATGCTTGCTTTTATGTGGTACCAAATGGTTTTGTGGTGATGTGACTCGTTTCTGAGTTCCAAGTACCTGATGCAGAATGGGAATATCTTATTTTTTCTTGGAGAAAATATGCACAGATGCCACAGAAGCAATTACATGCTTCAAGAAACTCAGTCCAAAGAAGCAAACTGCACTAAACTGATAATTATATGTATCCACCAAAGGCCATGCAGAATTTGCAAGACTGTATGTAAAATAGGTATTGTGACTGGCATGAAAGCCAGTTATTTGAATTGATTTTGAGAAGTTTTCAGTGTATTAGAGTTTGGTGGCATGAATCATGTCTGGTTTGATTGCTGTATTTAATGCCTGGCATGTACCAGTTATAGACGTGTAATGTTTTAGGGGAGGGAGAAAGTAAAAGGAAACTAGATGAGCAGAGAACTATAAACACATGATGGGTGTTGAGGATCCCTTCCTTGTTCTTATCATATGTCATAACTCTTCTGCTGACCACTTGCCCAACATAAATTGATATTATTAACAGGCACACCAGCAACCAAACTCCTCCCTCTGCTGCCACATTGTACACCAGAGATCCAAGGTGCTTAATGCATCACCCACAGCATATTGTGTGAAGAAGGGAGTGACCTGAGTCAGGAACCATGCCACAGGAGATGGAACCAGCCAGACAATGAGTCTAGTTATTTAGTAGTTTCACAGAGAGAGACTCATGATCTCGCCCTCTATCCTGGGAACTCCACTTGCTATGAAGTCAGAGAGCCCTTTCAATAGCCAGAATCCCCACACAACACACTCACTATATAGACAGACCACCCAACTGCACTGCAAGCAGAGTCAGCTCTTATAGAGGTGGCTTCTTGCCCTGCCTTCAAGTTAATGTTGAAGGTGGGGGCACCAGGTGGTGATCTCCTAATCAGTTCCACCCCAAGACTGGACAGACCACAGATGAAAACCAGTCAGGAGGGTCTTTCTTGCCTGGTTGTGGACATGATCTGCCAACCATCATTCAGGGCTGGGGGTTTAAACCTCAGTGCTTCATATAACCCAGTATGGATAATTCTCGTGTCTCAAAATATGGAAGTGGTTGAGCTGTGTTAACAGGAAAAATAAATCTTCAGCAGGGATCACCGTAAGACCCTAAGTCTTGAATCTCTGAGCCTTGAGGTTATCAGTGTCCTGATGACAGAATAGCAGGATTTTATTTTTAATTCCTACTTTGCTTTTTGTGCTAATAGCATCTGATATTGCACCTTGAAACTTACCAATTTCAGCAGCCCAGTTTCTTTATGCATTAGGATATATACTGTATACTCAATTTAGGCATGTGCATGTTCTCCTGCACGTCCGTGCTGGATGCTGTGCTGGGATGAGAATGCTGAGCAGGTGCTTAAAGTTGTCCTGTGTAGCCCTCTCCAGCTAGCTGGTACGCTGTCAGTCATGCATTTGTAGGGAGAGCAAGGGCTCTTTTTTATAGAGGAGGCAGCTGGATCCATTTGCTTTTCAGCGTATCCTGAACATTGCTCCTGTATTCCTCCTGTGTAAATGAGTAACAGGACGGTGTGCATGGTCACACCAGGGAGGAGATTTATCTCTGCTCAGAGTCCTGTGGAAGTTGTGTGAGTCGCATGAACTCCTAGAGTAACTCTGATAATTCAAAATAGGGAATAATGCATCTTCTCTATTGAAGCAATCCATCTGCAAGAGCGAATTGGTGCAGGCAGATGCTCGGCAGGAGGCCGAGCCCCGCGCGGGTGTCTTGCCTCCAGCAGGGGCCGCTGGACACCCTGGGAGCCAGGACCAGCCCCAGGCTGCGGGTGGCAGCGCCGCTGCCTGCTGCGGATCCGGGAGGAGCTCAGCCTACGGAACCTCAGTCATCGATGGGGAGCTGGGTCCCGAATGTGCCTCCAAAAGTTCCGGGAAGCTCTAAAACTTCTCTAAGGGTAAAATTCTTATCCTTAACAAGCTAAAAGTGGACTGAAACCAAACTTGGTTTGAAGAACTCCCACATCTAACCTTCTAGAGATGAGGACCTGAGGGAAAAAAGAGGAGGGGAAAGATAGACATCTCATGTTTCTCTCTTCATTCTCTAGACTGTAGAGCAAGATTTGTTTCTACAATGCAATGTGAGTTTTTGAGGAGGCTCATTTCACTCACCTTGATATCAGGAGGTGGAGACCAGTCACCTTGATTAAGTCTAAATATGCATGCAGGATTCCCAAGCCCCATCTCCTTCCTGCAAGAACCCCTCTGATTAAAAGGAATACAGAAAAAAGAATTTTGAGAAAAAAATATTAAAAATTAAGTATACTTTCTCTTCACTTGCCAGTTTTTCTCAGGAAAGCAGTACATGTCTCTGATTAGGTCATAATGTCAGGATGACTTTGCTTGCCTTTTTAACTGTTTATTTCATTTATAATATTTAAATTTTGTTAGTCATTTGCTCTCCCTTGAATTCAGATATAGATAATAAAGTTTCTTACTTTTTTTTTTTTTTTTTTTCCCCCAGCTAAAGAAGAATTGTTTTTATTAGGCCTAGGCAGACAGTGATCTCCAGTTCCTAGAAAGCCCTATGATTATAATTTTATTTATTTTAAAAGTGTTAACTTAATATGTT
>NW_008581132.1:0-14663 GCF_000691845.1 Merops nubicus | reverse complement strand
TGCTGACTTGCCTGATAATAATTTCACTTGAATTTTGAATAAAGCTAGGTTATAAACCATATCAGTTTTCTTACTCATCTAGAGCAGGGATCTTCTTTTCCAAATGTGATACTATTAGGGACTGAGAAAACAGTATGTTTTGAACTGTAGATACAGATAAAGATGAAATTCTAATAAACCAGCATTTGGTTTCCTTTCCTTTTAACTTAGGTTATATTTCAGTTTCTTCACATGCGACTATGTGTGAAGTGTATGCAGACAATTAGAAGAATATTTTCTTAAGTAAGAAATTATTCAATTATTCAAAATTAGAAGATGCCTTTTTGTTACTGCCTGTATCCTCTCTCCTGTTTCTTCAAAGAAATGAGTTTCATGGGAAACAATTAATGGAAAACCATCTAATTCAGTGAGATTGCACTGCATATACACTAGTTCTTGCACTTATTCTAGAGTAAATAATTTTCACATTTCCTGCCTTGCATAACCTTTCACAGGGTCTCAGATGTGCTTCACTCTTCTCAGATGTTCTGTAGGAACAGTGCAAATCAAGGTAGAGGCTTGCTTGAGACTGAGGGGAATTCAGACCTTGGAGCCTTGTCCTCATTTGTTGGCATTTCACTTCTGCATACCCTGCATACGTTCAGTTCCAGTTGTGAGCACTAAGTACTTCTACTGTCACAGGTTTCTGAAGCAGAGCAGTAGAAAATGAGAAATTACTCCACTTGTGACCCCTTCTCACTTAACATTTTGACTCTCAGCCTGTGGCTGTGATAGAAATGAACTCTTTGTGGCTGTGAGTTAATTACATTAACCACAGCATTCTCCTTTTTGTTTATCCTCTAGGTTTCTTCTCAACACATTTCAAAATGTAGAACAATGCAGTAAATTTGATGGGGATCCTGCAGCTGCTATACAATACTGCTAGAGCATCACCGTGATATAACTGCAGTAGAAAGAGGTGTGCTTCAGATGAAATAAAATTAAAAGAACCTGTCAGTGTGCCCAAGGGGATTATCGTGTCAACAAAATTGTTGTGGCAGAAACTGAAGACCACCATAATTTCATTTAAGACCAACTCGTAGTGGACCAAGAGAGGACTTTCTAAGGTTTTGGCTTGACGTGAAAAGGGGTAAAACTTTTGTCTGATGGCCAAACTTCTTGGAGCTCCATTTCTCCATCTGGCTGACTGGAGGGCCTGAAGCAACCTCTGAAATACTCTTGGGAAGTGTCAAGTGCTTTAAGCCTGTTTCTTAACTGTGGATTCTCAAGCTTCGTGTTCTGTCTTGAGCTTGTGAAAGCTGCACCACTGGGTCTTATTAGACATCCCATAGACAATGAAACTGCCTCAGTCAGTGGTTTAATTTTTATAATACTAATTTTCTGAAGAAATCATTGCGAAGGGAGAGATCATGTCCTTGCTATGTTACCTTTTCAGTAATTTACAAAGCAGTATGCAGCAGATCCTCAAGTAGTTTGTTTGGTTTTGGTTTTAACTTAGGGGTGTATCTCTGGGAGGAAACACATGTTTCTCCTCATGGTCAAGTCCTGGAAGTTGCAGTTTAAATTTGATGAAGTGTTTTATTCCCCCAGATAAAAATAAATAAATAAATAAAAATTAGATTTAAATGTATTTGTTGATGAGGAAAGTCAGGATTCCTCCTAATTAAGACATTTCTTAGAAAGGTAAAATTTTTATCTGGGAGCATAAAACACTTCATCAGTTTTAAAGCCACATCTGCAAGGACTGTATCAAGAGCAGAAACAGGCATTTTTCTTCATTCTGGCTTGTCTGTGACTTAAGGACTTTTAACAACAGTTTTAAAAGTAGTTAAACCCAGTTAGAAACACTTGCAATATAATGGGGATAAGAGTGCCCTCCCTCCCTCTGTTTTTAATCTGGTTCTCTTGATGGGATAAACTACAAGGTTGAATTGGTAACTGGATTATTGCCTCATAAAACAGCATGAGGTTACTATTATCCTTTAATTTTATATCTTTATTAGGGAGTAATGTTGGTCTTATTTAAAACATTGACTTCTCTAATGGTTTTTCTCCTCTTTTACAAATTTATAAAACTAAATCCTAAAGGATTTGGTCTAAGCGCAATTGGCATAACTGCCATTATAAAAACCATTGTGTTAGCAGTTGGTTATAATCATGCACATGAGCTGGGCTCAAGAAGTAGCAGGATTTAGCTGTTGATAGGTAGAATACTGATAAGATATTAATTCTGAATTTTATATTAAAAAGCTCTGTTTCCAGTAGGAGAATTCAAATTTTCAGGCAGTGTGAAGATGAACAATGGAACCTTAGAAACTATTATAATTTAGCATGTTCATGCAAAGGATATATTTATCACATTGTGATCTTATCTTTGTCTTGCACTTCAGTAAAGTAAGTTTAAAAATTTGTGAAGGTCAATCTTTTTTAGAAGATGACTAATACAAGTGGCATACTTAAGGATGCATTCCAGTGGATACATCCACCTGAATTTTGGGACACACACATATTGTGGGTGAGTGATAGGCTGTTCTTAATAGTAAAACTGTTGGACTTACATGAACAGGATGTATTTAAAATATTGATACACATTATTTTTTAAGGAAAGATGTGGCATCCATCTGTTGATTTCAGTGTGCTTTGGTTAAGATTATGATCAGTACAGAAAGAAACATGAATATGTCATGGTATAGCCCTGCAGTTGACTTTGTAGTTGATTTTCACACAGAGTCACCTTCAGTGACTGACAGAGAGAACTGGAACATTTAATGTTTGAATGCAAACCAGGCACTGACTTTCAGTCAGTGAATTTAGGAACTAGTCAAAATATTTGTTCAGAATCCTGTATTTTAGTACCAAGTGACTGTTTCTGTCACTTACAATATTACTAATACAGCAATATGCACACACTTGAAAATTTTAATTAAAGTAAACCAGATTTTGTGTTTAAGTTATTAATGGAATATTTTAGGATCAGTTGTGAAATTTACCTTTGTGTTTGGAATTGCCTACTTTGGCAGGGGCTGTCACAGGAAATGCTGTGTAGAGCTGCTTTCTTTCAAAATACACATTGTTCTTGGTAGGCTTCTCTCTGAAATTTGCCTGTGGTGAATGAATGTTTTAAAGAAGTCTTTCGATTCCCCTTTTGCTTCCATTGGACAAAGATCACAGAAAATTTTGACAAATACAAAGGTGTAGGCTCGACATTGACAGAAAAACCATAGGAAGTGGTGGGAAGTGTAATCTAGTGGCAGGAGAAATCCAGGTGAGACTTAGAAGAAAGTAGACTGGAGCTGTAGATGTGCATGTGTGTATGTTCTAGGAAATAGCTAATGCGAAACACAAGGAAATTATGAGACTTATATTTTGGGGAGTAAACAGAGGTATGGCAAGTAAGTGTCACTTCAAACGAAGAGAGGAGATGTTCACAGGGCCATGTAGGGCAATGGCTTGGAATATGTGGGTGCAGTGGCTTTTAGCTCTGGTTCCAGTCAAATGTTCTGCAAGTGCCAACAGAGTTATGCATTGTTTAGCCTCATATAAGCAATGGTTACATTCATGCAGGGTAGAGGTAGTGGGAGATGTAAGTGCTTGCTGATCAGAATATAAAACAAAGATCTATAATCGTAGCACCGTAGAATGGTTTGGGTTGGAAGGGACCTTTAAAGGTCATCTAGTCCAACCGCCCTGCAGTGAGCAGGGACACCTTCCACTAGATCAGGTTGATCAGAGCCCTGTCTGACTTGACCTTGAATGTTTCCAGGCGTGAGGCATCTACTAACTTTCGGGGCAACCTGTACCTGTGTTTGACCACCCTCATTATAAAAAAATCTCTTCCTCATATCTAGCTTAAATCTGCCCTCCTTTATTTTATAACCATTACCCCTTGTCCTTCTGAAACAGGACATGCTAAAACCACTGTTCCCATCTTTCTTATATGCCCCCTTTAAGTACTGAAAGGCCACAATAAGGTCTCCTTGGAGTCTTCTCTTTTCCAGGATGAATAACTTCAACTCTCTTAGCCTTTCTTCATAGGAGAGGTGTTCCATCCCTCTGATAATTTTTGTGGCCCTCCTCTGGACCTGCTCCAGCAGGTCCATGTCTTTCTTGTGCTGAGGACTCCAGAACTGGACACAGTACTCCAGGTGGGGTCTCACCAGGGAAGAGTAGAGGGGCAGAATCACCTCCCTTGGCCTGCTGGCCGTGCTTCTTTTGATGCAGCCCAGGATGCAATTGGCCTTCTGGGCTGTGAGTGCACATTGCTGGTTCATGTCCAGTTTTTCATTCACCAGTACCCTCAAGTCCTTCTCTGCATAGCTGCTCTTAACCCCAACATCTCTCAGGCTGTATTGAGGATTGCCCCAACTCTGGTGGAGGATGATGCACTTGGCCTTGTTGAGCCTCATGAGGTTCACATGGGCCCACTTTTCAAGCTTGTCTAGGTCCCTCTGGATGGCATCCTGTCCCTCAGGTATGTCAACCGCACTACTCAGCCTGGTGTCATCTGAAAACTTGTTGAGGGTGCACTTGATCCCACTGTCTGTGTCATGGGTGAAGATACTAAACAGCACTGGTCCCAGTATATGTTTATAATATCGGACATAATCCCAGATGTCTTCCTTGTGTGCCATGTTGATAAATAAATACAGGTTGTTTGGGTTCCTTAATTTATATGTTTACATACTGATACATATTTTGTTTTGTTTTAAATGTAACATTAGCTTTGATTAGTAATGATAAGATCATTGCATCTATGAAATATCCCTGGCACTTGTTTTGTTCTAAATTATGCAAATTTGCATAACTCCGAAGTGAATCTTTTCCGAGAATGGAGATTGTAATATAATTGTGTGGCTTTATAGTTAAGGTTACTGTAATCATTCATATCCAGAACTCTTAGAAAATAGAATTTTCTTATTGAAGATATCAATATTTGATGAGAGTGATTCACTCTCTGCGAGAAGGCATAGACAGAGCAGATAATTAGGGCAATGTCTGTCATTTAGCACTTTGTAGGAAATGCTTGTTATAAACCACTTTGTGTGTTTTATTTAATCCTAAAGGAATTTAATGGACCTTGGAGAAGGGACTTCATGCTGATAACTGCATAATAACCTCTTTCTAGCAGACACTTAATGACTAAGAGGTTATCATTAAATGTGTATTAAGCAGTTTTGTTCGACGTTTCATAATTGTCTTTCTAATGTGATCTCCCAAGGGTTATTTTTTGTTGTCTGCTTAAACAGCTGCCTATATTAAACATTTTAACTTTTTATTCGTTTATTTTCATAATTATTTTTTCTTGCAGGAGTTGAATAATTATTAATTTACTTGTGTTCCTGTTTCTGTTGATGCATTTTAGATAGCTTCCCGAAATAATACTGGAGATGTTGAAACATTGTATATGAAATTAGGCTTCACAGAAATCAATAGTAACTTTGCTGCAGATTTTAGTGAAACCACGGCCTCAGGGTGTTTGTTTATTGCAGATTTGCCTGAGAAGTGAGGACCACTGATTAACATCAGTTTTTCCTCTTCTTTTTAATCTAGACTACTGAGCTGTAAATTGAAGAGAAGGTAATTTCTGCTTCTGCGGGAAAAGAAAGGTGAATAACCTCCATGGAAGACTCTCAGGATCTAGGTGAACAGTCAGTAAGTACAAATGTTGCTAAACTGAATGGAATAAATTGCACTGTTCAAGTTGTGTTTGAAGGGATTTTACTTCAGATTTGAGAATTATAGTAGGATCTGGGGAAAGCTTCTGATATTCTAGATTCAAACCTTTTCTCAGTTCATATATGAAATGAATATTTTTAATCTTTATTACCTGTTGAAAGGTAAAAGATCATAGTTATATAGGATTTTGCAGAACTAGAATTTTTGAGGGCTGATGAATTAAGTTACATTGGAAGAATAAAATGTAAAAAAACTTGCACAGTGTTATGCCCTGTTCAAATAGTCTTACGAAGATATATATCCATAGTGGTCTGTCAGTTCTACCAAATCAAGAGTTACTAGAAATGCAAATGAGACATTGCAGGTGGTCAGACTGTGGCAGATGACGTACATGAATTGTTTCAGGACTCTCTTGGATTTCAAAGGGGTTGTGAGAATTTGCACTATACTTCTCTGTCCCATGTCAGAGGGAGATTCCCCTTATCATTGATGAAATAGCTGGGGAAAGTGTGAGTGGATATTTCTTCTCCTTTTTCCTTTCCAATTTTTTCCTTTCCTTTAAGAATGTGATCTCCAGACTTCTTCCCACAAGGCTGCTATTCTGAGGAGGCAAAATGCTTTGATCAAATTTAAAGTTGTCTGGGATTGCCATCCAAAGTATTTGCTTTGTTTTTAACATCTTAATATCTAGTGATCATAGTGCTGGCAGATTTTCTAAGTACCATGATCCTCATGAGTCTCGGCTTGGGCTCTGTGTAGTAAAGATCAATAAAGGGGTTTTGTTTTTCTATTTCTGACATGCTGAATAAGGAATAATCTCCATGTAATAAACTAATTTTAATATCAGAGACTTTTATAGGTAACAGAAGTGCAAGGAACTGGAAAGAGCTTGCATGTATTTTAAAATGCCAGTAGTTTATTTTAATGAACAGAACTTTGCTCTTGACTGGGTAGCTCCTACCTGAGACTTTATCTTGGACTAGAGTTTTATTGCTGATTTTAAATGGTACAGAACTGGAAAGTCTTCAGTTTCTTAAGTCACCATGGTGGCACTAACTGTGACAGCTGCAGTTATTTATATATTTATATTGTTTAAAAACAAAACTTTAGAGTATGTAGGAGCTACATAGCTTCATAAGTTAATAAAGGTCATGAAAGTTTAAGCGGAAGTTCTTCTCTCGTAGTCTGTGTATTGTTCTGTGCAGTATACATGGTAAGTTTATTAACAGGAATTAGATGAGCCAGTTTAGCTTAGTGCAGAAATGTGTTTTTATAGTAGTTAAAATGTTTTTCCACCACTGTATACCGGATAAATGCATACTTTAGTAACCATTTTACTACCTTATCATAGTCTAATTTCTGCAGTATTTCTTATAGTTATTACATAGGTTTATGCTAGCATGTGAGAATAGTCCTGCAGATTACAAGCTGGGGTGAAATCTGTGCCATGTTGCATATGGAGATAGGATTTTCTGTCCTTAATGCTATCATTAGTGTGATAGTGAGACAAGTTTATTCTTCTCACTCTTTGCTGAACAGTGGCAGAACTTCAGTGCAATGGGTGAGAGGAGTCCCCTTTCATCACTTTCTTCATCCAGGTGTGCACCTAGAGTAAGATCTCACTAAGGTGTTGGGCATTCTCCTGGGAATAGTAATTGTGGTGTGAAGCCCATCTGCCTTGAGCAGATACTGAAAATTTCCCCACTTCAAAAGCCTCTTTACTATTATACTATGGTTAAACTCTCACAGCCAAGTTTTATGAAAGAAAATAGTACTTCTGGCTTAATTCTTAAAAAGCCACAGGGGAGGACTGTGGGCTAGAGATTCTAGATAGAAAGGGACGTTCTCTAGCTGAGGCTTTGGTGGTTTAAGCTCTAGGATGTGTATCTAACACCCCTTCTGCTTGTACTGCCCTGGTGTTTTGTACTGCTTAAAGTGTTCTGTACTGGTTAAATCCAGACAGTTTCGGCTCACCGGCCAGGATTTCTAGTCTTTGACCTGTTCAAGGAGCCTGGGTATTTCATTCTGACTGCAGGATTCCTCTCTGGGAGCCGGGTATATAAGATTTAGATCATGGAAATTCAAGGAGCCTAAGGATCTAGCCACTGCTGTGAGTATATTAGGTTGTGTGAATAAGCATGAATGCAAGACCTGTGCTCTAACTTATGCTGGCACCTTGCCTCAAATATTCTCATCCTTGGTTAATTGAAAGACTGACTGTCTCTGCAAATGAGATGGATTAGAAGGTGCTTGCTGCTGGATAGCATGTTCGAGGGACAGTTGAATTTTCTGAATAGAGAGATTCCTTTATTGAATTAATTTCCCTGGGCAGTGTGTTAAGAGCTTTTCATCCTTGGGATAGGAGGCCAGGAACATTTACTTGGCTCAGTTAATAAAGTTAGTTTTTGAGTTTTATTTTAAACAAAAGAAATTATGCTAATTCCTGCAAGTAGATCGTCCTCTTGAAGTATAATGGACTGTAGTGTAGCTTTTAATTGACAGCCTTCCTCATAATTTTGAGATTCCTACTGTTGTTCTACCTTGAGTTTTTGTTGTTTACTGTCTTCTTATAAAATACACTAATAACAAATGTTTGGTTCTATGATTTCTGTTCTTAAACATATGGTGACTGTACGATCACATGCAGCTTCAGAAATCTAAGTGCACCCCTGTTCCCTGAGCCTCTAAAGAATTGCATTTGACTGAATTGAGCAGCTGCTATGTTTTCTGAGATGCCAACTTGATTAGATGTAATATATACACCATTTATTGCATTATGTCACTTATTTATTTTCTCTATTTTTATTTGTAGTAAATTCCTTGCCCCCGCTACATTTTAAATCCTTATGCACTGACTGATCAGAAGTCTGTCTCCTTGCCTGCTTGTCATGCTGTAGAGCCTCTGTGCTGAGAAATCTGTTGTGCTTGCTTTCCTCTGCCGTCTTGTTCCCAGTCCCGTGTGGCAGAGGTGGGGGAATGGACTCTTAATTTATATCATACAGTGATAAAAAGAGACAGAATCAGCGTAGAGTTTATTATACTTTGGTTTTCCAGTCTTCACACAAGACCGTGTAGGTAAATAGCTGTATTTTGAAGATGAGCAGGAAAATGGTGCCAGTTACTGCCAGGGAAGAGCAGGGATCCATCAGGTGCAGCTGAGATCCAGTGGGTTCCTGCAGCTGACAAGGAGCAAGATGGTCTGGAGCTCATCATAGTACTGTACTTCTGGGGCGGGTGTGTGTCCTAAAGAGCTCACAACTCTCTTTTTCTTTCCAGTTCATATGGAAATATGCTTGTACATCCGTACATAGGAAGGAAATCTTCTGTTCATTGCTAGAAAGGTCCAGTTCATAGTGTTCTGAAAGAAAAAGGGAAAAATGCCAAGATGTATTTCACAGACAGAAGAAAATAACCAAATGGTCCTTTTTATTTTCTGGTGTGATGTTGTCACCATGTGCAGGCTGCTAGTTACCAAGTGGAAGAATACTTAAAGCCATATAAATTGGTTTTATGCAGGCAGATGTAGTTAGGTAAAACCAGAGTTTTAATAGCTGTGATTGCCGTCGACTTTGTATATGGTAAATTAAAAAAGAAAGTAGAAGATATAATAAAACACGTTAGATTTTGTGTTACTATTATTGCTATCCTTCAGAATAAATATGCTGATTTCTACAAAATTCTAACCAGAAATACTTTTTGAAGATACATGTTAAAAATTTCTCTATTTAGTTTTGAAATGGCAAACTTTACAGATCTTGTATTTATAAAGAATCTAGCAATCAGGAGACAGAAGTTTTTTAAGACTGGACTTGGAGATGGTTAATAAAATTATAAAAGTTTAGCACTTAAACAGTTCTTTGTTATGCCTTGGTATAGCAAAATACATATGATTTTGAGAACGCTCTTTATTTTATCTTCTAGTTGCTATTTGCTCTTCAGTTTGTATTAGTGGAGGAAAAATAATTTGGCTGCTAACTTGTTAGTTTAGGGTTTCAAAGGGCCTTATTAGAAACTGGTGTAATTTCATCCCCTGGCCCTTTTATATAACAGAGTGCATATTTAGATTGCTTCGTTTTAACCTAGAATTAAACAATAGGTTGCTCTGCTGTAGGAGGGGATACTAGCAGATGTGAGGCTAAACCTGAATGAACAGGTTTTCGGTTTTGTGATGTTTGGACAATCACCCCGATTGTTTTCTTGGTAAGTTATTTGTTTTTCATCAGATTATACAGACTGTCATGTCTGTTACTTGCATTTATGCCCTACTTGCAGCTGGACAATCCCTGGCAACCTTTCTGGACCATGTTGTTTCCCTGGTTTTGCTTTGTTTTAAAGAGTGAAGGTGTCAGATGTGGTCCCTTTCCAGATCAGTTTTCAGCTGTAGCTACATCTCTGTCTCATGAGCCTTGTCCTGCAGCATTGTTCTTCCCCGCTCTGAGGTGGGCAGGCTGCTTGTACCCTGGAAACTTCAGCTCAAGCTCACTTCAATGAAATTATATACAGTTTAAAATCTTCTACTGAGTTTTAAATGTCAGTCTTTAGAAGAATTTTTCTGTATCACAGTAGAGCATGTGGTGTTTCTTGTCTCTGTGATATCAATATTTGTAGAACTTGGAATATTACAGGCAATTCATCTTGCCAAATTAGTGATGTTGATTGAAAGACATCTCTGGAAGTTATCTTGTCTAGATTGTGGTCATGAAAAGCTGGCAGTATGCACAAATATTTTACTTTTATGAAAGCAATGAACTCTATTAAATAAAGCAAGTACTTTCTGAAGAAATTACAGGTTTAGCAAGCAAAAGATATTTGCCTTAATCAGTGATTATTTGCTTTTAAATAAAAGTAGTCATTGCTTAAAAAAATCCCATAACTTGAAGTCAGCTGAAGTAAAAGATAACCACCTTGTTTTTTCTAAGATGTATTTCAGAGCATTTTTGGGGCTTGCTTAGGTATTTTATTACCCCTCATTATAGGCACAGAGAGGTAGCTTGCTGTAGGTGATCCAAAATTATCATCCACTTTGAGTTACAGTAGATCAAGAATAAAGTGCAATACCATAATTTCTTGTCTGTAATCTAATAGGAGTTTGAGGTAAAAACCACTGTCCTTTCTGTACCATAATCCACCAGTCCTAAATTTGAAGGTTTTTTTCCCAAACTGCATTAGGGATTGTATATGTGTTTTGTTTTTCCCGTTTACTAAATGGGACAGGCCAAGTGAGACAACACTCAGAAGCAGATAATGCATTTGGACACAGATAATAAGCTGAACTGATTTGTGTTTCATATGTATTGTGTATCTTTGGAGAAATACAGTCTGGCATTGGTTAGAGATAAAAAGGTTCACTGTAGACACACTGTAACAGAAATGTGCATTTCTTCTTGAGTTAATTAAAATTATAATTTGAAAACACTTTCCTTTAAAAGCTAAACAGACAATCTCTCCAAAGGATAGCCAAGAGAATGTGACAGATGTCCATGGCTCGTAACCTTGCAAGATGGGGTAAGAAGAGGTGTTGGCAAACAAACAGGAATGTTCCTATCATTGTCAATGTCATGTCTCTGCTGGGTCAGCTCCCCACCTGTTTCCTGAAAGATGTTACTGAGTCAGTACCAGAGGTTTAAATGGAAAGGCATTGTATGAGCTGTGTTTAATAACAACTGAAACCAATAAAAGAAATATGTTCTGTTATCACATACTGTCCTTGGAGTACTGACAAGTAATGACACATAACTACTATATAGTTTGTTATGACTAGTTTTCCTGGCTCCAGAGAGGCCCCAGACTGAAATTTTAGTGATAAAACTACTTGGGAAAATTGCTACTTCCATAAGCTACATGAACTTCCCTCAGGGTAGATACCATCTTCTGCACAGAGGGCTCTAGGGTTCCTGGAGCATGGAATTCTGTATTAATAGTGATGTTATAGTTCTGATGCTATAGAGATATCACAGGTGACTTTTATTGTATTATAGTAGATAACACCACTAGATAAAAATGGAAAAAAACTTGCAGGTACAAAAGCTTCTTTTCAAGGCCTGAAAACTGGGCCAGCTTAGACCTTCTTTGGAGCTTGAACAGGGCTTGTTCATCTAAGAAAACGTACGTATATACACATGTATATGTAAGATTTGAAACATATGAGCCAGTCTAATAAAAATATTGCCCCTCCATATAAATGATGATTTATATTAAATCATCAGAATCTAGCAGATACATTTCAAGCTCTGCAGATGGATTTTGCTTGTAAGATATACTTGTTCAAACATTTAAAATGACAAATTTATAAATGCTATACTTTCAGTTCATTTTAATATTATACTTTAACTTGGAATTACTCACAAAGCTTCCAGAGTTGTCCATGGCAGTCCTATTTATGAATGCAAAATCAAAATAAAGTAAATTTATTAGGACAGTGCTTGTGCAGCAGCTTAGGCTTCTGATTTTGACAGTGTTCAGGTGATGTTAACGTGTCCAGAAATACTTCTTCAGTACAAAGAGGTCAGAGTTTTGTAATGCACACAAAATATTTGATAACATGACAGTGAATCAGTCTTCTCTAGCCTTTTAATTTTGTAAGGCTAAAAAGACTATGGCTTTCATGTCTTTTAAATTATGATGTCTACATTTTCACTTGAAAAGTATGGATTACACTGAGTATATATTTGGTTTATTCTCATTTGATTATTGTAAAAAGTCCAGATGCAGCACCCACTGAAATCAATGGGATTTTTCATGTGCTCTAAATTAGGCATGTGCTTAAATACTTTTCTGGAAAAGACTTGGAAAAACAATACAAAATAAAAGCAATAATGTCAGAAATATTTTATAAGCAATTACTTCTGAATGATTGGTGGCTGTGGTTAATATTTGTTCAGCATCATATAACTGTCAAGGGTTCTTTCTTCTCCGTATAGTAACTTTTCTGTGAGCTTTACCTCAGTATCTGCGTGACTGACTTGCAAGTTGCCCGCTAGTAAAAAAGAGAAGAATGACAGGGATAAGTGTTACATCTTTAAATAGTAAAATGATGGTAGGTGAAGAATCTAATTCCATATTTTATAAAGTATATCTTAAGCACATTGAGTACTTGCAGACCCATTAAACCACAGTCACATCCTTGACCTCTTTTACATTATATTTTATATTAGGTTAAAACTTTAGCAACTTAAGGGACGAAAAGTTAAGTGTTGAAATATTACAGCTACAGTGAATGGAAATAGTTTTGCTGTAGTGCAACGTAAGACAGAACTTTTGCTAGAGGATCTCATTGAAGAAACAAAAAGCAAAACTTGTGCTGCTTATTTTATTTATTAATAAAACAATTTGTTTTACGATTGGTTCATCCTCCATGCCCCTGAAAGCAACACCTGATGATGGATGAGAATATTCTTGCAATAGCGTGCCAGTGCTTGGACTTCATCAGTTATCGTGCTTTATTCCAAGAGGTCCACTGACCCAAATATGAAGCATTGTAGATGAGGGACAGGAAATTTGTGTTGGGAGTGTTACTTTTATACAGGCAACTTCTAGGTGAGAAACAAATTTTATTTCAGCCAAGACCAGAGTTGACTGAACAAACCTTTTCTTAAGTGTGCCAACAGATCTAGTTTATCATCTCTCTCTCTTTGTCTGTATGTGTTAATTGCATCGTGACGCTGGTTTCATGATATCTAAGGCAAAACCAGGCTGTCATTTGCCAACTAACAACAGGAGTGAGAAGTACTCTGAGAAGATCTTCTATCATCTTGTATTCTTTAAGAACCTGTACCTGAAATTGAAGGTTTTTACAGAAAATTTACTAACCCTGGAAAACCTACACCACCTATAGTCAATTTTTGTGTTTCAGTCAAGAGGTACTCCTATTTTCCAGGTGCATTGCCTAAAGAAAAAAAAATTAAAAAAGGAGGAAAAAATGTCTCGTGATTTGCACAGGTGCCTTTGGATCAGCTGTCTCAAATTCAGTAGGACTTGCTAGCTGATGCAGATGTGTTCTTTTGCTGATACAAGTAGATCATAGAGCTGCATCTGGGCAGTAAGCAGAGAAGACATTTCTTTCTGTGTTTGAGACATATAAATTCTAATCTGAAAAGTTTAATGTGCTTTCCTGCAGTGAAAGAAAAAGCTACATGCATATATCTTTACAATCTTGTGGTCAGATGTTCTTTATAACATGGTTTGTCACTGGTATGCACTAGAAAAAACCCAAATCTTTACAGTAAATAGAAACTATACAATAATAAAAAAAAATTAAAACAAAAAAAAAATTAAAAAAAATTGTTTAACAGGAATAAAAATAGTGGTGTAGCAAGGCCCACAGTATTATGGTATTGTGTATATAGTATCAATGTAATCCTTTCAGTGTGCTCAATATGCTATGTGGCTTTCCTGACCAATTTCTCAAAGAAGTTTATAAGATGCTATTTTCCAGTACGAACTGACATGCTTTTTTAATGGAGAATATGTGGGGGGGTTTACTTTTTTTGCTTGTGAAAACAGTAAACCTGATGAAATTAGAATTTAGTAGCATGAAAAGGAAGAGAATCTGGTGTGAAACAGATTTCAAAGTGGGGACTAATCATGGTGTTTTTCACCTTGAGATCATTCAGGCATCCTGCTAGGAGTCATTGTTGATCTTGAGTGTATATGGGTTGGCATTCTCATCTATATTTTCAGTATGCTCTTTGCTCTACATCTGACTAGCAGGATGGGTACAGGGAAGGTACTTGTGAGAGTGTCTCCAATTCAGAGTACCTGGAAGAAAGGTGCATTTTGATCCGTAATGCTTCTTTGATTCCCTCTCTTGCTCTGCCTCCCATCCTCAGCCCTAACAGGCTCTGTTCTGGAAAATACTGGACATAGTATTTTCAAGGTACATATGATATATTTCAAAAAGGTAATATAAATCTGAAAGCTTTATTGAACTATAGGTTCAATACAGAGGAATGAATGCTAACTGAACCCAGCACATGGCTGCAAGGAGA
>NW_008581131.1:0-12080 GCF_000691845.1 Merops nubicus | reverse complement strand
CCCTTTTTACACAGAACCAGGACAATGCCACATCTCAAATTCATTGTGATGACTTCCAATTCCATTTCAAGCAAAAATTAATGACACTGAAAACTAATATCTCAGCTAGCAGTGAGAAGCAAGTCTCTTACAGTTTGTCCATTGTAGAAGTGTTATGGTTTAGTACCTCATTTTGTCAAGATTTCTAAACAGCCTGTCACCTACAATACGTATGGGGATAGTAGACTTCCATGGCAAAATCATAAACATCTGTTTTATATTGTTATTCCCTGATTTTTTTTAAATTTTATTTTATTTTATTTGGGTTTATCCTTTTAGTCACATTAAAAAAAACCAAAGCATTAGTTTCAACCCTTTCAGATTACATGTACCTAGAGGTGATATACTATTTCACTAGCACATGTTCATGAGATTTTTTTTGCCTTGACTTTAAGGTCCCAAATTGCATCTTCCTCAGCACCTCATTCTTCTGCAATAAGGATGTCAAGAGTTGCAGTTTGTGGTCTACAGCTTCATCTAATACATAGATTAGCTCACATTGGCTGTCCATGGACATTCACACCTGCCAAATGGTTTAGCAAAACCTGTCAGAGGGCTGGAGCTCAACTACATTCATATTCCAGAAGATATTCTTAATGCTACATATGGCAAACAGCTCTGTCCTGGATAAACCTGATTGTCTAGTTCAGTTGCTGGTAAATACGTATTCACTTCTTTTGTGCAGATGGTGCTGCTCATTGAAAATTCTCAGTTCATAATGTATCTCATTTTTTTCATAACTTTCAGTCATTTCCTGCTATGTAATTTCTGCCTGTCTGTCATCATACATTCAATAATCCACCCAGTGGAACTGAAACCAGTATTTTCTTAGTTGTGCTCTTTCTGCCCAGCATGGATTTGGATTTATCTGGAGCTTGTTATGTGTTTTGTTTATGTGGCTGTTCATATTTTAATGCAGTTAAGCTGAACTTGTTGCTTCATTCAGAGCACATTGTAGAACATATATCTATGAGTGATCAAACTCCACAGCTTTGTCTGGAGGTGCTAGAAAGACAAGCTCATTTTTTTCACTGACCTATGAGTAAAGGCTTCCTCTGCCAACAGACAAAGGGATCTTCAGCTCCCTTCTTCATGACAAAACATGCTGCACTTATTCTGAGAGACTGTTAAGTCAGAGAGGAAGAGGAAGAGGAAGAGGAAGAGGAAGAGGAAGAGGAAGAAAAGGAAGTCTTAAACCAAGATGACAGCAACAACAACAAAACCAACCCAAACTCCAGAAGAGGACATATATTAACATATGTAATAACAACATGTATTGAATTTATTATATTTCATAAACCTAGAAAATTTTAACTGATTTAATTTTAATAAAGAATTATCTGCAGAAAAAGACAAGCAAGCAAACAAACAAAACCCAAGAAAAACCCATTAAAAAGGAAAGTGTTACATTTTTAAATCTTTTTGACATTGAACTTAGAAGTAGTCTTAATTATATATTAATTTTAGATGTTAATAAAACAGGTTTTCTAGTATTTAATAAATATATTAGAAAATATTCTTTCCAATATTTAGTTGTCTCTGCAACTGGTCAAATATTGCTCATCAATTTAGCCAAAGAATGACAGCAAAAAATTAACTATATAGTGTAGTCAGCAAATATTTTTGCACTTTAAATTATCTCTACTCAAAATAACTCCTGAATCCTGCTGGTTAATCTTTCTATTAGTCAGTCATTTTAGTCTGAACTCCAGTAGAAAAGCTAAATAAAACCTACAGTTGTCTTTCTTTTCACAGTTCCTTGATTGTTGCTCTAAGTGGTAAAAGCAAGTTTCAGCTCATGAATATTAATGATCAGGTTTGTATTCCATTCTCCTTATTCTGATTCAGGCAGCATGTAGACAACTTTAAAAGCCTCTTTTATAATTTCTTTTACAAATATTCCACACTACAACTAATTACACTCAGGACAAACTGTCCTTTCAAGTCTTAATTAACTTGGGATGGTCACTTGAATTATGTGGTTGCTTTGTAGGTGTGTTTTAAGTTTGTAAAGCCTGATATAGCTCCAGTTACCTCTGACTGATGAGTCGTTCTGAAGGCAGAATAATAGTGAAATGTTACAAGAAACTGCAAAAGAAAGAGCTTATTCAAATACACGAAAAAGTTATAATTTAGAAGTTAAGCAATGCAATTTGTAACAAATATCTTTCAGTTTGTCTCATTAAACATTACAGGAAAGCTTTTTAAAATTGTTTCTTTATATAAAACAAAATTACTATAGTTTAATTAATGTAACATATTTAATAGGATATACAACGTTCTCAGTATGGATGTGAATGCTAAAAATATTGTGGAAAACATTCTGCGTAATGATTTGCTCTATATTTAGTAAAATTTCATTAGTGCACATACATGTCAGCTAAATAATCTGCATACTCAAAAGCCCCTAAATATTCATAGACATGATCAGCTGTGATGCCTCTAGTGATTAAACAGCAAAACTATATTAAAATATTGTTAAATATTTGGCCCTAAGCTGCTGAAAGCCAGAAGCTTCAGTTATAGGAGTACTGCTTTCCCTCACATTGCCTTAAGGGTGTTGTAAATCTGCTTCCTCACAGAAATTTGGAAGAGACAGTGTTCTAGCACCCATTCTCATGCAAACATAGTACCTTGTATCAAATGTAGAAATTCAAAGGTACAGAAGTATACTCACATCTTTGCACTTAGATAAGAAAATCTAGAGCAAGAAAATTCTGACCATGACCAATACTCTGGGATGTAACTGAAACCTGGATTCTGAATCACATTGTTACACCTGGCAATACGTAATCCTAGCTGGATTATTGGAAAAAAAAAAAAAAAAAATGCATTATTGCATTCGTTGTAGATTTTTTTGCCTCTCAATTCAGAAATAGCAGAATCCATTTTAATCCATGAATGTTTAAGATATAACATCCTAAACTGTTCTTAAAAACACAATTTCCATAACTTTTATTAGGGCGTTTTGTAAAACAAAAAGGAGGAAAGAGGTGGGATTAATTTTCAAAGTACTTGCTGCTGATAAAATTCTTATTTGTGCAATACTTCTGGGATTTCTTGTAACAAAAAAGATTAGATGCTAGCCAAAAACTCTCAATATTTCTTCTACTTTATATCTTCCTATTCTAACAGTAATGCTGGTACTGGAGCTGTTGTCACAGGAGAATAATATCGTAATGTCTTGGAGAGCCTCTGGCACTGTGCTGAATATTTAAAATAAATTACACCTTTTAAATTTACTTGGCTCATCAAGATGTTGTATCAGATACAGTTAATGTCAACATTTTTAACATGCTGTGATGTAAATTTTAACATAATCAGGCACCACATATCATGTCCTATTGTTACTGAAATTTAAAAGAAAAATGTTTTAAAAATCATATTTACATAAAAATATTTTTAAAAACTTATAAAAAATAAATAAAGGCAGAACAGAATATTTCCCTCATGAATAGGCTGAAGAAAAAATAAACTTCTGGAGTTGGACATTCCACTTACAGGTAGCATGATCTTTTACTGTACAGAATGTAAAAATAAGGAGGATATTATGATCCTTGTGCATTTCTAATGAAACAACAATGGTACTATCATGCTGTTTTACAAGACAGTAGTATAGTTATGTGCTGGCTAATTTAGAATGCGAAATGCACACAAAACAACGTGAGGGTTCTAATAACATTATTATGAGTGTTTTAAGGAAAGATTTTTTTAAATAATGTTTTAAACCCCAAGCAATTACCAAAGTAAATAAAGGATAAATCATATGAAAAGAAAGATCAGTGAATCAGTGTATCAGAGTAAAGGCAATGATAGTTATTTAAGTGCAAGCAGATTTTGCTGCTCTCAGGGTGAATAAGCAGAAAAGGTATAGTAAATGAAATGTTATAATAGGAAAAAAACTCTGCAATTTGTTAGTTATCTGTAAATTTTTCTCTGATAAAAGTTTGCAACTCTCAAAAACCTTATAGCTGTTACACAGTCATGTGAGCTTTCCAGAAGGGTTGAAAATTCTGACTATTGAAGGAATTTTGTTTTGTGAATACATTTTTCCTTTCTCTTCTCAAAAATGCAAACCCCCCCACAATATTTCAAAAATTTGAAAGTCTGGTAGAATGAAGTAGCAAAATATAAAATGGGATTGATCAGTAAAGTGGGATTTTCTTGCCGCTGGTGAACTGAGTGAGAAAAAAGTAGTCAACTCCTTTAGTCAGAAAGCAAGGCTAAGCAAAGCACCTACAATATGTGTGGGTGGAGGACAGAGCCAGTGCCTGATTTGAACAAGCTGTATACATGCCCACAATCAACTGAAGAGATAAGCTTCAGTGCAGGTAAGTCTGACCTGGGGAATGGAATTCTAGGCAAAAGGGGCCAACAAGGAGTTATTTTTTTGGGCTTTATGAAGCCAGGAAAATGACTCACCTATGCTAAGGGACCAACAAATTGTGGGTGGGCTGTTAAGGTGCCATGGGTGGAACCTATGAGACTGCAGACCTCCACATAAAAGAAGCCCTTTGGGACCACAAGTCGCCGCTCATTGGCAAACAAGTGGTGAATAGGCATCACCTGGAAGCACTAGAGAAGGGTGGGCTCCCTCGGTACATGAATAGAGTGGACAAACAGGATATGGCACTGAAAGCTTGCCAACTCAACATAGCAACCACTCATCAGAATCCCCTGGCACTCCCGGGCTCTGCACCTACCAGTTTGGACGCAGCTTCCCACACAGAACTCTCCTAGGAACACACTACCGCCCCGGCACTGGGCTGCAGGGTTTGCCTGTCTCGTATGTCATTCTCAGATGACAGCAATGAGCATGCCTGTAGGAGGTATGCCCAGGTAGAGGATTTCCTGATATCTTTAAAGTATAAGCAGGTTGAGGATCATCAGGGAATGCAAGAGAGAGACAGATGCTTGGAGTCATACTTTGCCTCCTGTGAAAAAAACTCAGCAGGTGGCCAGAGCCCCTACCACAGAGAACTCCCTGACATCTCTTTGCCCGGCTACATGTGATGACCTGGAAGACTGGGAACAATGGCAAGAAGTTCCTATCTGATGCAAGAGGCACCACAGGCGTGTCTGTCCTGTGACTGTGCCACTTTCCTATGTGCCATTATAGAACATGTTCCACGTGCTGCAGGTGGGACCAAACAACGATGATAGTCCTTCCAGCTTGGAAGTGTCATTGAGCTCTACTTGGGCCACTCCCCCACATGAAAACCACCCCAGTAAAGAATAAAAGATGAGTCATTTTCGTCGGCAACTTGCTTCCGAATTGAGTGGAAGGCCCAATATGCAGACCAGACCTGCTACACAGGGCTCCCTGGGCCTAGGTTCATAATATAAAGAAGTGACTTCCTTGTGGCTGTCTGATTATTATTCCCTGGTGATCTTTCAGGTAGGTAGTGATGTACATAGGAAAAGCTAGTCTCACAGGGGAAAAAGGATCTTGGGACAATATATAGCAGGGCTCAATGAAAAAGCTTTAAGCTAGATTTGAAGTGAAATAAGGATGAAACTGGGTTTACTGGTGAGGAGCTAGGGTGTGGCATGTTGGTACTTGTGGGACAGTGTACTGGTAAGGTCTTTCAGTCTGCCATGTCAGTGTGGGTGGGACATGGTGATCCATGTGACAGTAAAACACAGGACTCACTGATAGTTTAGTAACCATGGAAGTGAGCATGGTCAGGAAAGAATTAAGGCTTCTGCTGCCAAAATGGTGGCATGATCATTACCCCAGCTGAAGTGCATCTACATCAATGCATGCAGCATGGGCAAAAACCAGGAGAAGCTGGAGGCCATTGTGCAGCAAGAAAAGTATGACATAACTGCTATCACAGAAACCCGGTGGCATGACTTGCACAACTGGAGTGCTGCAGCCAATGGCTACCAACTCTTCAGAAAGGACAGGCAAGGAAAAAGAGGCGGTGGGGTGGCCCTCTATATTAGGGACATGTATGAGTGCCTACAAATTACTGAAAGTGATGACAGGGTTGAGTCCCTATGGGTAAGAATCAAGGGAAGGCCAACAAGGCAGATACCATGGTGTGAGTTTGTTACAGACCACCCAACCAGGATGAAAAGATGGTTGAAATAGTCTATAAGCAGCTGGGAGAGGTTTACGAACTACCTTTTGTTCTAATGGGGGATTTCAGATGTCTGCTGGGAAAATAATACAGCAGAAGAAAACAGTCCTGGAGATTCTGGGAATGCATGGAAGATCGCAGATGGTGAGGGAGTCACTTAGGGAAGGTACCCTTCTGGACTCGTTGCTTGTGAACAGAGCAGGTCTTACTGGGAATTTAAAGGTTGCAGGCCATCCAGGGCATAGAGATCACAGAATGATAGTTTGCATTTCTTGGGGAAATAAGAAGGGGGTCAGTAAAACTGCCACCTTGGACTTCCTGAGGGCAGACTTTGGTCTGTTCAGGAGAATGATTGACAAAGTCCCTTGGGTGGCCATCCTGAAGGTTAAAGGAGTCCAGGAAGTTTGAACATATGTCAAGAAGGAAGTCTTAAAGGTGCAGGAGGAGGCTGTCTCCATCTGTCAAAAGAGAAGCTGTTGAGGAAGAAGACTGGCCTAGCTAAATAGAGATCTTTGTCTGGAACTCAGGGACAAAAGGAGAGTTTGGAAGATAATTTGCTCTTTGGAAGAGGGGACAGGCCTCTCAGGAGGACTAGAAAGGTGTAGTGAGGCTGTGCAGGGAGGAAATGAGGAGAGCCAAAGCCCAGCTGGAACTTAACCTGGCTACTGCTGTCAAAGACAATCAAAACTCAAAAATCAAGGACGCGAACAACAAAAGAAGACTAGGGAGAACTTCCATCCTTTATTGGATGCAGGGGAAACCATAATGACAAAAGATGACGAAAAGGCTGAGGTACTTAATGCCTCCTTTGCCTCAGTCTTTAGGGGTAGAACTGGTTGTTCCCTGCACACCCAGCCCCCTGAGCTGGAGGACAAGGAGGTGGGGCACAGTGGGACCTTCAGCATCCAAAAGGAAATGGTCAGTGACCTGCTACACCACTTAAACATCCCTAAGTCTATGGGGCCAGAAGGGCTGCACCCAAGAATAGTGGAGGAGTTGGCAGATTTACTCACCAAGGTTCTTTCCATCATTTACCAGTAGTTCTAAGTGGGGAGCTCCCAGCTGGCTGGAGAGTGGCAAACGTGGTACCTCTCTACAAGACAGGCCGAAAGGAGGATCCAGGGAACTACAGACCTGTCAGTCTGATCTTGGTGCCAGGGACAGTCATGGAACAGGTCTTATTGAGTGCCATTACCTACCATATACAGCACATCCAGGCGGTCAGGCCCAGTCAACATGGGTTTGTGAAAGGCAGGTCCTGTTTGACAAACCTGGTTTCCTTTTATGACAAGATGTCCTGTCTGGTGGATGAGGGAAAGGCTGTGGTAGTTGCTTACCTGGACTTTAGTAAGGCCTTCCACACTGTTTTCCACAGCACTCTCATGAAAAAAAATGGCTGCTGATGGCTTGGACAAATGTATATTTTGCTGGGTCAAATACTGTCTGCACAGCCCAGAGAGTGGTGATGAATGGATTTAAATCCAGCAGGTGACCCTTCACAAGTGGTGTTCCTCAGGGCTCAATATTGGGACCACTTCTGTTTAACATCTTCCTCAGTGTTCTTGATGAGAAGACAGAATGCACCCTCAGTAAGTTTTAAGACAATACCAAGTTGGGTGGGACTGTTGATCTGCTTGAGGGTAGAGAGGCTCTACAGAGATACTTGGACGGGCTGGATTGATGGGGCATGGTCAGTTCTGTGGGCTTCAACATGATGAAGGGTTGGGTCCTTCGCTTGGGCCACAACAACCTCATGCGATGCTAGAGGCTTGGGGAAGAGTGGCTAGGAAGCTGCTGGGAAGAAAGGGACCTGGGAATACTGACCCACAAGTAGATAAATATGAGACAGAAGTGTGCCCAGGTGACCAAAAAGGCCAACAGCATCCTGGTTTGTATTAGAAATTGTGTCTTAAGCAAGACCAAGGAGGTGATTGTCCCTCTGTACTTGGCATTGGTGAGGCCACACCTCCATTACTGTGCTCAGTTTTACACCTCAATGTGAGAAAGACATGGAGGTGCTGGAGCATTTCCAAAGAAGAACAACTAAGGTCATGAAGGGCCTAGAGAACAAGTCTTATGAGGAGCAGCTGAGGTAACTGGTGCTATTTAGTCTGAAGAAAAGGAGGCTGGAGGGAGACATTATTGCTCTTTACAGCTACCTGAAAGTGTGTCATAGAGAGGTAAGCGCCCATCTCTTCTCACAAGTAACTAGTGACAGAACAAGAGGGAGTGGCCTCAGGCTGCACCAGAGGAGGTTTAGACTGGACATTAGGAAGAATTTTTCACTGGAAGGGTTGTCAGATATTGGAACATGCTGCCAAAGGGGGTGGTTGAGTCATCATCCCTGCACATGTTTAAAAGCCATGTAGATGTGATGCTTGGGAATATGGCTCGGAGATGGACTTGGTAGAATAGGGTTAATGATTGGACTCTATGATCTTAAAGGTCTTTCCAAACCAAAGTGATTCTATGACTCTAATATGTTCCAGCAGTTATTATTCTTTCATTGGTTAATAGTTTCCCAAGAAATGCAGCAACTAGAAAATGTTGGTACTGATAAACAAGGCTTCAGTAAGTTGCAGCACTGAAAGATATACTATACTGACAAAAACTATGGTGATGGGCAAATGAGAAGAAAAAGTACAGGATAGAACAACAAAAAAGTTTTTTTTTTTTTTTTTTTTTTAATATGTAAGTTATTCTGTGACAATTTAAAGGCATTTGGGGGTGAATGATGAAAGCTTTTCAATAAATATACTTTTTCTCATTTCCAGAATTACTGTATTCATGGAAATAGTGCCTCATGTTAAAACCTTCTGATCATGTGCTCCTGCAGATTACATATGTACACTTCTAAGAGGGTCTATTCTAGCAATAGAACCAAAAAAGTGAAAAAAAAATATCTGTTTTAAAAGAGACTTTTCACATCTACTAAGTTCAGCATGTTCTGCTTATTTGAAGACACTGACTCAGTACTCTAGGCTTTTACCCTGTGAATACAAAGAAGAGAATAATCAAACAAAAAAAATGCTGGTAAACAGGCCTGTGTTTGCCCAATACAATTTCAATAGGCACAAAAGGACAGCAAAAAGGAGAGATGGGCTTTACACAGCATCTCCAAAGCCGGCAAATTTGAGCATGCTATTTGAGGGGAAAACCAATTCCAAAGCCCAAGGTTATCATGGAGTAAGCTTTTCTGAGGAAGCCCCAGCAGAAATGCTTCTGCTTATATCAGCTTTAACAGTGTGCTATGGGCAAGCTGTTGATCCTCCAGATTATTTTATCCCAGATCACACAATACCTTATAAATTAAAGACATTGGGAAGGAAAGATTATTTTGTGATTATAACTCCTAGGACTCAGACAATTTCGGTTAACAGATCCATCAGATACTGTCCAAGAAAATTCCCATGTGTGCAGTTCTCAGTGTTTAAACAGTAAATAATTAGTCCTTATTCAAACACAGAAATTTTGAGGGGATCAAAAAAAATCCATCAGTGTTACTGGAGGTCTGCATAAGTGTTTACACAGAAACAACCAGGTCCTCACAGTCTAACACTAGTCTAAGACAGTGAAGAGAGAGAATTATTATTGCGAAAACTTACGTCCTTCCCAACTTTCAGGTTTATTCAGTTTATACTGGTCTCTTAAGAATCACAGAGTCATAGGATGTCGCTTGAAAGAAAGCTCAAGGATTATCTAGTCCAATATTCCTTCACAAAAGCACCTTCTAGATATGATGGCCCAGCACCTTTTCCAGCTGAATCTAAAAAGTGTCCAATGTTGGGGAATTCACCACTTCCTGGGGAGATTATTCCAGTGGCTGATTGTCCTCAATGTGAAAAATTTTCTTCTTCAGTCCAATCAGAATTTCTGCAAAAATAACATGTACCCATTGCCTCTTGTCTTTTCTATGTGACTCCTTGTAAAAAGGAAGACTCCATCTTCTTAAAGTCTCCCCTAAGCCACCTTTTCTCAAAAAGAGCAAACCCAGTTCTCTCAGCCTTTCTCCATATTGCACCTTCCTAGTCATTTGATCATCTTTGAAACCCTTCTCTGGATCCTCTCCAGCCTGTCCATGTCTTTTTTGGTATAGCAAGGACTAAAAGTAAATACAGTATTCTATGTGTGGCCTGACAAGTGTTGAGTAGAATGGGATCATGACTTCTTTATCTGTGCTGGTGATGGCCTTCTTGATCCAATACAGCATCCTGTTGGCTTTTTTTGCCACTGCAGCCCACTGCTCACTTGTATTAAGCTTGTTATCCAGCACGACCCCCACGTCCCTTTCCACAGAGCTGCTCTCCAGCCAGGTAGATCTCAGACTGTGCTGCACTCTTGGATTATCTTTTCCTGGGTACAAAACTTTACATTTGTTCCTGTTGAGTTTCATCAGGTTCTTATTAGCCTGCTCTTCAAGCCTGTCCAGATCTTCCTGCCAGGTGGGTCTCCCTTCCAAAGTGTCCACTTTCCCATGCAGTTTGTTATTGTCAGAGTCTGGATGATCCCATCATTCAGATCATATGCGAAGATATTAAACAATGTTGGGCCCAATATCAGTCCCTGGGGCATGCCACTTGTGACAGGTTGCCCGTTTCAAAAAGAACGATTTACTGTCACCCTCTGCAAGTGGCCTCTCAGCCAGCTCTCCACCCAGTGCAGAGACCACCCATCTAGACCATAACACATTGGTTTCTCTAGGCAAGGAAGCTGTGGGAAACCATACTAAGAGCCTTGGAGAAATCCAGGTAGACAATGTCTCCATATCACCCAAGCAGATTACTTTGTTATAGAAGATGATCAGGCTTGTGCAGCATGATTTACATTTGGTGAATCTGTTTTGGCTTTTCCCAGTCACTTTGTTCATTAAGTCATCAAAAAAATTATTACCTGTTTTTTTCTTTCCTGTTTCTTTGACTGATTCCCTTGGAAAGACTCTTATGAACTGTTGAAAACAAGGCCCACTTGGCTATGAGGCAGTGTGAATCATGAAATACTTGATGTGCTCATTCTATAAAAACATGTTCACCTGAGTTGCAGACCAAAAACCCTTCGACAATCTGTTACAAGCCTCATAACAATATGAAATTTGATTTTCCAGTGATAATCAGCATTTGTTAACAAAATCCATTTATATTTTGATCACTCATATATTAACTACACATTCATTTGCTTAGTTCATTAATTTCTTACTTCATTCTCCTATCAGTAATTAGTCATTAGTAATTGGACATCTATTGGAGTTAGGAATATGTTTGTAATTTTGATTCTGTTATCTAACTGGCTTTTTATCTTTCTCCTGATGTAAAGGTTGCAGAAATTTTATTGATAACTGTGGCTACACCACCAACATTAGACAGTGGAATTGCAAGATGTTCCTGAAGTCTTCCCAAAAGTAAGGTTCTGTAGAGTATGAGTGCTTATTTGCAAAAGACATTTTGAACAACCAAGTACCCTTTTTGACCGACATTTAAAAAAATTTCTTCCCATATAATTTCTTTGAATTACAAGGTATCTGGTTATGCATTCACCAAAGACCTTGCATTACGTGTTTATAAAATAAATGTGCAGAGCTTTCTTATAGTTAGAAGACAGCTAGTGGAGATAATTTTCTATGATTACAGATACATTAATGTAAAACGCCATCTGTGCCTGGCTACACAGCTTGCTTTCATTTTAGGTCTATAATTCTTTGTACGTCTTACCCACTGAATTAGGCAAACATGAAACTCTCTATTTGAAGAACATTGTTGCTTTGTTTTGTTTTGCTTTTTCCCTGAAGGCTCTTCCTAGGAACTTTTTCAAGCCTCTTCAGCCGGTGACAAGAGATGTATGTACATACAAATTTTATTCTCTATCACATCAAATACTTGGCTCAGGAATACTACAACTTCTGTCCCCAAAACATTCCAGTCATGCACAATCAGCATTAAAATCATAGAATCATAGAATCAT
>NW_008581130.1:0-1159 GCF_000691845.1 Merops nubicus | reverse complement strand
AAATGTATAAAAAGGCTTGTTAGAACACTGAAAGTGGTCTTCTTGCTCACAAGCTTCTGTGTCGTGTACGTCTCACTGACACTCTATGTGTCCCAACAAAGAAGAAGGCAGGAAAGAATGGTAGGAAACCTGCCTGGTTGAGCAGAAAGCTGCTGATCACACCCACACACAAAAAGAAGCTTTACAAGGAGTGGAAGAAAGGACAGATAGAATGAGGGGCATATAAGGAAGGAGTCGGAGTAGCAAGAGACCTCATTAGAAAAGCTAAAGCTCAGTTTGAATTAAATGTAGCCAGGGAGATTAAGGGGAATAGCAAAAATTTCTACAGGCACATTAATGGTAAAAGGAAGACTAGGGGAGCTGTGAGTCCCCTTAGAAAGGAAACGGGTGAGCTGGTTACAAGTGACATGGAGAAGGCTGAGGTTCTCAATGACTTCTTTACCTCACTGCAAAGCCCCCCAACCACACTCCGGGAGCCAGGGAGGAGAGTGACAGGGAATGGAAGGGAGAACCACCTACCATAAGTGAAGATCAGGTACGGGATCATCTGAAGAACCTGAAAGTGTTCAAGTCCATGGGACCCGATGGGATACACCCACGGGTACTGAGAGAGCTGCCAGATGAGGTTGCTAAACCCCTCTCTATTATATTCCAAAAGTCATGGCAGTCTGATGAAGTCCCCACTGACTGGAAAAGGGGAAACATAACCCCCATTTTCAAAAAAGGAAAGAAGGAAGAACCGGGGAACTATAGGCAAGTCATTCTCACCTCTGTGCCTGGAAAGATCATGGAGAAGATCCTCCTGGAGGCACTGCTGAGACAGAAGAATAACGAAGAGGTGTTTAGCCATAATCAACATGGCTTCACCAAGGGCAAATCGTGCCTGACAAAGCTGGTGACCTTCTATGAAAAGGTCACAACATCAATAGACGAGGGACAAGCAAGTGATGTCATTTACCTGGACCTGAGCAAAGCCTTTGACACTGTCCCCCACGACATCCTGGTCTCCAAGCTGTAAAAATATGGATGACATGGTAGATAAAGCACTGACTTGATGGCCACACACAAATAGTGGCTGTCAATGAGTCCCTGTCCAGGTGGAGGCCAGTGACAAGTCGAGTCCCTCAAGGACCAGTGCTGGGACTAGTCTTGTTTAACA